>NC_089784.1:5590503-5605503 GCF_040412425.1 Macrobrachium rosenbergii | reverse complement strand
CACAGAATCTTGTTTTACATGGCCGCCAAAATCCTAGTTAGCATCGGAATGACATAAATTTCACAGTCAGCCTTCATTTGCCAGAATGTGTAGACGGTAAATGAAAAATATGAAAAAATTCTTTTTTTAGATATTTTTGAGAAACCCTATTTGGGGTTTCTTTAAAATTCAATATGGCCGCCGTGTCACGTGGTGCTGTCCGTATTGCATAAACTTATGGTACCAAAAATTGAACATTGCTGTCACCTTCCACGTTTACCTCTCTCTCTCTCTCTCTCTCTCTCTCTCTCTCTCTCTCTCTCTCTCTCTCTCTCTCTCACCAACATTCATACATACCACATACACACGTACAAACAAACACACGCACACACTAGATACTTTTCCTTAGATACTTTCCTATGGTCTCAAGTACATGATATGCGGTACGATAAACCCGTAGACTTCATTTATCACATTAGTTATTAAGTCTGCGGGTTTGAAACCTTCCTTGGGTCAAATGAGGGCCATTTGCAAAATTTGGTCTAGATCGGTCGAGCAGTTCAGATTTCTATAGAGCACAAGTTTACATACATACATACAAGTTTGCAAATTTAGTTACATTGAAATATATATATATATATACACTCGTATGTATATATATATATATATATATATATATATATATATATATATATATATATATATATATATATATATATATATATATATATATAAATGAGTTTTCTACAAGATGCGTTTGCCTCACCAAAGCAGTGACAAATATTCCACGTAACGTCCTATTCCTGCCTGCATGACATTAGCAACAACTTTGGTATTGTAAAGGGTAAGGAAACGGCTGACAACTCTTTGTTTTACACCAATTGCACCGGGAAACTTTTCCGAATATAAATGGATCCATTTAACCCGCTCCCCGCCACCCGCCCCCCACCCCCCCCCCCCATTCATGAATACCCAGTAATCAAGGGGACACAGTCGCGAACGATTAGCATTTTCCTAAGATTATACTTCTAATTAAACGCCTTTGAACAGTCGAGAAGGGTAGCAATGGGGCTTGAACGCAAGCCATACTATGAAAGGTTTTCAATGCGGTGAAAGTACCAAGCTATGTTGAAAAATCCCATAAAAGCAAATTGGCAGTCGCGTGATTCAAGAATATCTTGAAAATACACAGTGGATACATAACTTAAAAATCTTTAAAAGTGCCACTCAGTGCAATTGCTCTATGTTTATCAGAATTTCATATATGGTTCCTTTTTATTCTTGATAATAATAATAATAATAATAATAATAATAACAATAATAATAATAATAATAATAATAACTTTCGAATAATACAACCGAGCCCTTTGCGTCTTAAATAACTTAAAAAATCACGTATATACAAGTATATTCCAAAAGAAATATTGAGTAAACATGTAAGGAAATATGAAGACAAATATGTCGGTGACTAACCTCATCAGAAAATGTGTTAAAGAAGCGATGAGTCAACAGTAACATGATGAACTTCAGAGTAAACAGCAGTATTTTAAGTACTGTTGACATCACTGGAGGAACAAATTTATTTTTTATAAGTGAGGCAAACTAAAAGCTTTCATTCACTTGTTACTTGTGCGTGTATGTGTGTAAGTGTAAAAAGGCTTCTATGGCTGCCCCGTCTTACTTTAAAATGATAAATTCGCTTTTTCTAATTGATATACTCGTGTTTATTCTTGCAAAAATCCCAGCGCGCAGACAGAGCAGAAAATTCTCGCGACACCTTAGTTTTTCATTGATAAACATTTCTGGCAGAGCAGGTTGTTAAGGGCTGTCGGGGTCTTCGAACCCTTTCCTAAGGTAGTTCCTTTTGCTATTAAGGAGATATGATAATGAACATTCTTTCTGGATTTTCCTTCCGAATTCCTTCCTTTCTTGTTATTATGCTGAATAAAGATTGCATGGAGTATTCTAACGTTGGTGTCAGTGAGTGAAGTTGACTATCAAGCAATGGTTTCAATGAGAACTGCGTTCCGTGAAGCGCTTTAGTGTGCTTAAGGCCTTAATTTCTGTCGTGCTATCATTTCCTCTGTTGAAAGTATATTCTAATAAAGATTTACTGGCCAATTCTTCTTCACGAATAAATAGATGCTCCACTGTGAGTACATATCCAGAGACTTTTCTCACGATTCTATACCTGCAACATTAAATCTACTAACAATCGCACAGGAATTAATATTATAATCTTTTTAAATTACAACTTACATTGAAATGGATAGAGAGGTAATATTTACAGTGAGCACTAATCTCCTAAAACCAGTTTTTGACGTATAATCAGTATTCGTTTCTTTCCGGATAGTGAATCGACAGCAATAGCTATCGCAGCATTTTCAATAAGGAACAGAGGGCATATCGAATATATCTCTTTTGTAACGAATATTCTCCCATAGAGCCTTTCATTTACACTCCTCATTTCGGAGTTCGAGTTTCATCGAGAGTGAGCCATAACTCGAGTGGTAATGAGCTTGGGGGGGGGGAGAGTTATCATAATCCCCCATTCGTAATGGTGATATATATTTATGTTATGCATTCAAAGAGCATTCAGGTAATTAGCCACCGTAAGCCTGCCCTCTGTTATCCCCTTACATCTACAACACGACTTCGGTATTTTAAATTCATTTCTTAAAAGAGATCATTTTTATATTTCCTTGTTCTTTATCTTGGTAAAACTCTGCAGACAAAATACATGGCCCTTTTCTTTTCCGATCATTCAAAATATTTAACCTCTAAGATTCTTGTAATTCAATTTTACTACTCCATTCCCGTTATGCTTGCTATGCTATACAGTGATCTAAACTGTTCAACTTCCTTCATCCAATGAAACCTCAACCGACCCTTGCATATTTATATATCTGTGTGTAATGAATATATATACTAGAATTTACACATATGTTGTTCAAGAAATGCCTTCTGCTAAAGCCTACATCTATTTCGTTCCCCACATCGTGTTAATTCATCATCTTTGATTGTGTCGCTTTTATCAGTTCCACCATTTCTCAGTGGGGCTCTTTTCGTCACTGACTGATAGTTTCAGGTGACGATGGTCCATCTCTACGAGACAGCTAGTCACCTATTGAAAATTGAATCAAATTCAACCCCTTTCACCATTACGCAGTACTGGTTATATCGCTATTTCATGGTGCAGTTCGTCATTTCTTACTGCAGTTATCTTTTTTTATCTGAATTATTTCTCAAAGTCGTGTTTTTGGTCGACAGAAATCAAAGCGCAAAATCAATTAAGTAGTTTTCCTCTCTACCTCTGGAATTTTACCTCCGTCTTTTGTCGCTCTCTGTCCTTATGGCAAAATGATTCACTGTGGACATTTCTGGGGGCAATTAAATGCCTTTTCTGTCTCTATTTGCACAGTGCAACTTCCCCTTCAAAGAAATTGAATTTCCTGGAGTCGCGATTTCCAGGCTCCCCGAGAAAGTCTGAGTGGCAGGACGGTCATTCCTATTTCCTTCTTAGTAAACCTGACATAAAACTGTCATTCCAGAGGAGTCTCGAGTTTTCCTGTGTTTTTCCTTTTTCCTGTATTTATCTGCTCGCGGCTGCTTGGAGTTTTTCCAATGCTTTCATTTTTCAGCATCCGGAGATTGACTTTGTTTTGCAAGGCGCTCTCGCTTCCTGTTCTTTCAATCTTTCATTCATGCAGATTTTTCATTCACGCTTTGTAGAGTTGCTTCACAGTCTTATTTCTCTTCATAAATGTTGCTAAATTCAATCCCTGATTTGTGCCTTTCAATTGAATTTACTTCATTATTTTAAACTTTTCCCTGCAATTTCATCGTGTAATTCACTTTGGCCTGGATATATAAAAGTATATATTGACAGATTCGGACACCACTATATATATATATATATATATATATATATATATATATATATATATATATATATATATATATATATATATATATATATATGTGTGTGTGTGTGTGTGTGTGTGTTTGTGTGTATATGTCTGTGTGTGTGTTTATGTATGTGTGCGCGTGTAAGTGTGTGTGTGTGCGTGTGTGTGTATTGCTATATTCACTGAATTTACTTCTCTAGTCTTTAATTCAATTTCAGGCATAATTTTCACTCAGTTTTGATGAGTCTCTCTCTCTCTCTCTCTCTCTCTCTCTCTCTCTCTCTCTCTCTCTCTCTCTCTCTCATAACTAGAGCAAATAACTGGTGAAAGCAATAGAATAAAAACTCTAGCGTATAAGATCATTATTATTCATACTGCTCAGTATTGTATTTCAGTTCAGAGCAATATTCAGAATGGAGGAAAACAATCTCGCCTTTCAAAACAGGAAGGAAAACATTGTACTATTGTATATTTCTACAGTTGTGTTTTACCTATGAACAGAATACCTTAAAAGCTCATAAGTAAGAGTGAATATTCTCTTTTCACTGGACGATATTGGTACGACACAATTGGAAAATGTACAGGAACTGACCACCAGATAACTTGATCAGACCCTTCTTTCCTATCAAGGCGAATTACGAGACGTTTACTTCTTGGGGTTATTTTTTTCATGAGAGTAAAACGTGGACGTGGGATATTTTTCCTTCCCGAAATACATAATTCTATTTGTTCTCTCGTTCGATCTACATTTGCAATCAGTTATACCTCACTTCCTCTTTGAAGGATCTCGTGTCAAAGATTGGAAGTCAAATTCAATTTCAATATTGTGTGACTGCAGTTTTCTATTGGCGTTCTCTGTGTCTCGTTCCTTCATATGAATACATTATATATATATATATATATATATATATATATATATATATATATATATATATATATATATATATATATATATATATATATATATGTGTGTGTGTGTGTGTATGTATATATATGTATATATATAGCCTATATGTGTGTGCGTGTGCATATGTACACATGTATTATGTACATAAATATAAATATATGTATGTATGTATGTATATATATATATATATATATATATATATATATATATATATATATATATATATATATATATGCATGTGTGTGTGTGTGTGTAAAATTGAGCGGAAAATATCGTTTAATAGCCTATTCACTGTACTTAGGGAATAACTTGCCCCAAAGGAAATTATGATTGAAGGCGTTTCGTCACCAGTGGAATCTTCGTAATTAAATTTCATCTGGGAACTTTTATTACCATTTGTAGCAGAAGAAGCGGTGACAGCAATATCATCATCGCTATCACTTTTATCACTGTAATTATTATCAACGAAAGATGAATATCATTCCAAAAGGGAAAAGTTTTAAACTCTAATATAACGTATAAAATAATGTTATTTAAAAGGTTAATAGCTGACCAACAAACTTTTCAGTTGTTACCATAACTGGACAAAATCTTTGAGCGCATCAGAATTGTCTTTTCTTTTATACTAAAAACAATCTGGCTGAAAATATGCCATATAATTTCAATTCGTATTTCTGATTAGAAATGGTGTCCTTTTAAAAAATCTCTTAGAAACATCAGTCCCTATAGCAACTTCTATTTGAATCATTGAAATTTTTTTCACTTTACCAATGAAATTCTGGTTCAAAATACAACAATTAATGATTTAAGTAGAGGTAAAAATTGTCTTATGTATAAAAGATGCAGTCCTTTAACTCAGAAATAATGGTTGCATAGCTATTCTATTATTCACTTCGCATATAAGAGCGGCTTTGTAATGACAGATAATGCAATTGCTCATCAAGGTAGTCAAAAAGACTAGTGAAGTCAGATTATGCAAAGTCCCGTACAAGTTTCCCCCCCCCCCCTCCAAGGCGCGTGGCTGTTAAAAAATTAGTAAAAAAAAAAAAAGTAAAAACAAAAGTTCCGGTAAAAAGATATTTTTCTCTTTCCTCGCTCAGCGTTTTTCTTGAAAAAGAACGAGTGTTTCTCCGATTCGTACTTTTTCTTCGTTCTTTAGCGGGTTTCAATTCACTGAACAAAAAACAACAGGGAGAGAAAGATAAAACTAATTTTTTATAGCCTTACTTCCAGAAACTCAAATTGCACCCAGTTTCGCTGAAAAGGTTTGAAAACAATCACGAAGAAAAATGCCTAATTTCCTATCTTTAAATATTGGTTTCTGTAACTGCAAAAACCATATTTAGCCCATTAAATTCTTTATTCATATTGTTTGGCTCCACCATAGGAATGATTTACTTCCGATGACAGTAACATTTAATTTATAATTTTCTTTTCATCTACCCGTCAATGGCGTCTCTAGTGTTAGTATGCTCTAAGCATTAATGTGAACTGCTGTCACAAACAAACAATTTAAAAGAAATTTTATCAATAAATACTTCTTGCAACGTAATATTCACCACAATATGAAATTATCTAGTTTTCAGAAAACAAATGAAGCAATTTCAAACGGTTCAAATACCCTTAAAAAGACTGATTAGTTTAGGTGGTGCTTTCCTCATTAACAGCAGCAAAGCAACGCCACAACATCTTGACAAAGAATTGATCAACTAACAACACTGGAAGACCATTTTCATTTGACAGCAACTTAAGGAAACATCAAAACATCGTAACCTTAGCAAGAAGTTTTCGTGAGAAAAAGTACCTCAGTAACAAAAAAAATTAGTTTAAAATAAACACGCAGAGCAAAAAAAAAAAAAAAAAAAAAAAAAAAAAAAACAGGAAAAGAAATATCCCCAAGAAATCGCTGGTCCACAGATTTGTTGCTTGATTGGATTTCTTGGTCAATAGTTTTCCCTTACCGGCAGTACCATTCAGTCAGTAGTAAGATGAAAAAATCATGAACTAATACTTAGAAAACGTAGGCAGGTAAAAAAAATGAAAAGTAAAAAATAAAGAAGAGTTAAGAAAAATATCAATTGGTAAATAATTACTAATATATGATGAAAATCCGAAACAAAATATTAGTCAAATATAATGGATTTCTCTTCCATTATATTCAAACGTAAAGTGATATCAATTCTGACTCCCTAAATAAGTTGTATCTGCACAATCGTCCGTATCAACCACAAAATTAAGTTCGCAGTCATGAATGCTTTGGTGTTTTTTTTTTTTTTTTTTTGCAATACTTTGGTTAAATCTAAAAGCGTGTTTAACCATTCAGAGGGATTTTGGGGCAAGTCGCATGGGTCCCATGAGATTAATTTACCGGGCTAACAGCAGATCAGCGGCGGAACTAAACAAAAAAAAAAAAAAAAACACTGAACTTGTACGAAGCATTTCAGATCCATTGCTCATTTTAAAATTCCTGATATTAACGTCAACGCAATTGGAACCCTTAATAACTCCTACAATTTCTAATTCACTCAGTATCTCCAAGATGTGAGAAGACCACCATCAAAGCCTTTGTAAGAAGACTATTAACCCACTGTTCCTCTTGGCAGGACACCCATCAGGGATTACAGGTATATGGGGATTCTTCCCTGTAACTGATAATACCCCTGAGCCTTCACATTGTTTCAGGTGTCAGCCGTTCAGTCACCACCAAAAAAAGTGCAGAGCTTATAAAACCTGTGGAATCTGCAGCCACTGCCACCCAGCATTTCTGTGTTAGGCCAAAAACAAGGCCAAGCAACCCACCAATACCTGCTGCCTGAACTAAATAGGATCCCATCAAGCCTGGAATAGAGCAAGGCCTGCTCAGCTCCAGTAAATGACCAGGTATCCAGGTACTTAGTGAGGATCCGCTCTTTAACGTACAATATAATGTCATCTCTTCTTTCACTACAGCTTATTAATACCACTGTTAATCGGCACGACATACGTTCAAATACAACAACTGAGGAAGCCTATTCCTCATTTAATATGATACCCATATTTGAAGAAAAATAACCACATAGCTAAGAGGTATAGCAATCTTCATATAAAAGAGAAATGATGCTAATCAGTACTGCATAATATGTATGATTTACCACTCAACGTGCTTAATATAACTCCTATGTCCTGCACAGCTAAACAAACTTCTACATTTATTGGAATGCTGTGCATAAAAATACTAATATATATATTCATTAACAACTTTAGAAAGTTATGATGTATTTGGTTTGTCTTCTTAGGTTGTCTTCCTAGCAGCATTGTCAGTCATAAAGACAAAATTAAATACCATCCCATTACCAAGGGCGAAGCAAGAGTAAAAATATATCGTGTGCAAACCTACCATCATAGACCAGCGCCATCGTAAAAATTCCACGGTGTCTGCAACGACTCCTCACATTTTTTTTTGGTAAGAATTCCAGACCTAAACATTGTATCAAGTTAAAGGTCAAAAGCATTTCATATTTTGCGTCATCGATATTGGATTTCGGCGTTCCAAGGACATGCAGTAATTGCACCTGTCACCTCCAGCTCCCACAGGAAGATGGGTGATTCAGAGACGAGGAAAATGGCTCTTTGGGAATTCCAATTTCCTAAGGAGAGGAAATCTTGCGATTTCACACGATTTCTTCTTTTCGGGGTTAGGACGGAGGTATCCTTTTTTTTTTTTTTGAGTGGGAAAGAGGTTAGGAATGGGCGAAGCAAATATGTAACTTTCCTTTTTGTTGTTATTCACTGGGTTTGATGAACATGTCGTAAGCTACATTTTTGATCGAACAAAGAACTGTGGTATTCATTATTTCCTTTGTAGTTTTTTGTCGCTGAGGTTGTTAGAAGAATGCTGAACGAACGTGCAAAAAGTTTTAGGCTTCAATTTATTATCGGTCACGCTATTCGTAATATATATATATATATATATATATATATATATATATATATATATATATATATATATATATATATATATATATATATATATATAAGGAAAAATTAAGAGAATGGTTCTGTCCCTTCCTCCCTTACTATATATATATACATATACATATATATACAAACATACATACACACACGCACACACACACATATATCTATACATATATATACTGTATGTGTGCGTATATATATGTGTGTGTGTGTGTGTGTATTTATGTTTGTACATATATGTATATATATATATATATATATATATATATATATATATATATATATATATATATATATATATATACAGTAGTAGTAAGGGAGGAAGGGACAGAACCATTCACTTAATTTTTGTCTTATAATGTCAATACCGAATATTGACAATTTCCTCATGAACGTTTGTGTTCGGCCACTTGATACTTCATTTCTTATAACTGTAATTACCTACTGCTGTATTTATGTTTTTCTTGTCTTACATAAATACTCCCGTTATTCTACAAGACACCCGATAAGTTAAGTTTCTTTCTCACGTAGGATGTCTCAGTCATATGGCTTGAACCTAATTTAGTCGTCCCATTCAGGATGAAACCTAGATATGGTTACAGGTAACAGAATGCAAAGGTTAAAAAGAACATTAACAGGAATTTTGCAAGGTGAATGGCATTAATTCTTATGCAATAAATCAAGGTTTACTTGGTGCAAAGTAATAAGAGACAAACTTGCGTTAAAAACTATTCATGTGAATCGGAACAGTTTATTTATATTCCACCAATATATTCAGCCTGAATCCGATTTTTCTTGTTCGCCGAAACTTACATCCGTTGTGCTTTTAAAATTACCAATGAAACACAAGTAACTTAATGCCACCGGTTCGAAAGTTTAATTAAAATAAATTCCCACAATGCAAAGAAAATATGGGAACGGCGATTACTAAATATCTTCTCTTTGTTCTACGTTACAGATATAGGATTCGATGTTGAAATTATTGCGCAATATTTTCGGGGCCTGAGAGTTTTTCATTTTCGCTGAAGTATTGGGTATTGGCTAATGCTCCGCGCGAGCGTGTGAGTTTGTTTATTCCACTGTAGAATTGTATATACTGAGATCTATCTTTCACGATTTAGGTTGTCGTGGCGTTTAGCTTTCTATGAAACAATTTATGATTTGCGTGCTGTGAGCTTTTCTGCTTGCAATTGCGGTGGCATGATGGTTTTTTTTTTTTTATCTTTTCATTTATCGAATAAGGTCTTACAGGGCCAGTTACCGAGCTAAGTACGGGGAGAACACTATTGAAAATATAAATAAATGAGCACTAATAAATGTGAAGAGAAAACTCCTCACTAGGTATAGATAATGCATATTTTAGGAATATTTGCAAGGTCATTATTAAAAGTGCTTCAGCGAAAAAAAAAAAAAACAGATATTTCACACACATACACCCATATTTTTACATATAAATATTATATATAATTACAATCACACACACTCACACACGCCCTTCCTCCAAGTACCTGAAGGTTCCTAAATAGCAACACATACATCAATCCCAATCCTTCTTCAGCTCTCCTACGAATTCATCCAGAGAGCGTCTCTCAAATCATTTTAGTTATAACAATAATTAGAATATAAAACAGCAGATTAAACTTTCTTAAAAGCTAACAAGAGAAAGATTTTTTGTGTTACCAATAACAGAAGCCCCAAACTCTTTATGTATATCATTCTCTACAGAATCTGTGAGGCTTTTCTAACTCTGATCTCGGATAATTTTGGCTTTAAAAAGTAACAGTACATTCAAAGTAATTCTGATTATACTCATAACATCTCTTGATAAATTTGCCAATTTGCAAAGGGAAATTTGGGAAAGAATTAATGAATGAAATTGTAATGAACACAAATCTTTCATTACAAAACCAAATTTCAATTGTAAAGTCTTCATAGATTCATAGATTTGAAAGGATTCACGTACAGTACCCTCTAATGTTCGCCGTAACCTAACTGATGCTGGACCATAATTAAAGAAGAATTTTTTCTGCTCACTTGCATTTTTGGATTTCAGACGTTCAGCAGTACGCTCGTTCCAAATAATTAAGAACTCGAGAAGTTGCGGGACCTTTGCGTCCCTGCAACACACAGGTTCAGTTAATATACACAGTAGCTTGTTCTAGGGTATTTTAGAGGCTCTAGGGTATTTTTAGGTTTTTTAGAGTATGTGCAATTAGCAAAAGCGAAAAATTACATATTTTACACGTGAATTCAATCTCGCATTGCGTGCAGTCCTGAAGACCCGAAAGTATCTTAGCAACTATATTCAATATATCGAAAATGAATGGCAACAGACTCTACATACTGACAATAAAATTTCTTCTGTTGTAATAATAATGATTCCCTCTAAGAGTATTGCCCAAAAATATAACATTACAGTCACGTAACCTCTTATAAAAAAAAATACCCAGGCACATGTACCCCTGAGTGAGATGAAGGTGAATCATTGATTTATAACACACCTACCTATGGTATTAAATGTTACAGGAAATATTGACTTGCCAGTGAAATATAAATCTAGTGATGCCACTGAGAAAAATGGAACTATACGGAAAAGAAAAATGAGGAAGGATATATCATTTTTATCATTGCTACTAGCGTAACTCGCCTCATAAAGAATGTAATATCCAATAAGTGAAAAAAAAAAAATAGTCAACTAGGGGAGTATTGTGAGTTATAAAGAGAGTAACAGAAGAATTATTTGTTAAACACATATATAAACACAATCTGGGAAATAAAGGCAAAAAAATATGACGCATAAATGCAATAAATTACGACGTAGGAGAATCTAAATTATTTAAAGGGGGATACACGAGTTACAGATGATGTTCAAGCACATGATTGCTTAGCTTATTATTTCAGCAGTTCAAGAATAAAAATATTATTAGTGTTGTTTAAAGCAATATGTCATGTATGTATGTATGTATGTATGTATGTATGTATGTATGTATGTATGTATGTATGTATGTATGTATGTATGTATGTATGTATACATACCTACAGTTGCCGCTTCATGTATGTATGTATACATAGCTACATGAAGCGACAACTCTAGGTATGTATACATGTGATTAAAAGAATACTCCTTTAATCATTTCAAGCTCGAAAAACATCTTTGATTCTCTTAATGAAAAAGCAATTCATATATCCCAAAAGAAGACTCTGCACGTGTGAGCCGTGAATAAATCCTGTTCTGTTCACATCCGGGCATGTAAGGAGAAACATACAATCAAAGAACACCCTTATTTCTTTACCTCTTTCCATTCCAGACGGACTGCAATCCGCTGTGGGCCTCACCTTCTAATTGGTAACACACCTGGAGAAAAATTTTTTGATCAGTTTGATGGGAGCAATGGAAAATGAAAAAAATGAAACGATTTTTTAGATTATCATCACAAAAATTATTAGCCATATCATATTCATTACAGATGAGAAATGCTATTCTCATAACACCAACAAACATGTTTTGTTAAAATTTATTTTCAGTCTCTCACTCCAGCAAAAAAAATAATAAAGAGAGAACGAGCGACATCAAGGAGTTATATATTATTCTATCACTATCATGGTTTTGGATTCTGTATCATTGGTAGCTTCCCTTGAAAAGTGTTTTAGGTTTCTTCTAAATAAACAAACACACACACACACACACACTCATAAGCACGAACATACACACACACAAACACACACATACACACACACACATATATATATATATATATATATATATATATATATATATATATATATATATATATATATATATATATATATATATATATATATATAGTATATATACTGTATATATACTCACAAACTTTAGAATCTGAATCCAAATTCAAGATGATGCAGAAATCTGAAATCCAGACCTGAATCTGCAAAAATTTACTGTTCTCTTATTCAGTCTCACATCAGCAACCGCACCTTTTCCACTTTTGACGTCCATACTGGTGCCTCTACAGCCAGAGGATTCAGCTGATTCAGTCAGAGAATCTAACTCATTCCTCTGTTCATCCTGTTGTAAACGTACAGTTGGTTCTAACGGGTGGCTTAAAAAACGAAGACCGAACATAAATACTGGCTTCGCTTTTGTACCAAAGTGAGGATGTGAATGCGATCCTCGTTTTGTTGTTGTCTCTCTCTCTCTCTCTCTCTCTCTCTCTCTCTCTCTCTCTCTCTCTCTCTCTCTCTCTCTCCTTTTAAATCTGCGATCTTTCCCAAATTCAATAAATATTAATTTTGCTACGCTACTTTTCATTTTAGCTGTTTTGATTCGTGATCCTCATTCGTGCCATCATTCTTTAATCCCTTTCCCAATATTCACTTTTTCCCCCCTAGTTTTTTGACGAAACGAAGAGCCATCTCGCCACCCCTTTTTCTCCTGCAGACTCCGACATCTAAGTTCTCCCAGAGCAAGTTGAATCACCACCCGTAATTGAAAGCACTTCCCCAGTTCCAGGGTTCCTATCCCTTACGCCTTTCCATTAACCGCTTTACCTTTCCCGGAGGTTAAATCACGACTAAACTCCATTTCAGCCTTCCCTAATTTTCAATCTCGGTCTCTGATTCCTTTCAGACAGCTGATGTCTTTGGCGTTGCTGAAGTGACGCGCGCTGAGAGACCGGTCCTTTGAGTATTCTCGCCTCCGTGCTCTCTGCTAGATTCGATTTGTTGCTTTTTCAAAGCACGACGATCAGAGTGACAATAAACCCGATGCGTTTTTGTTCGGATAGGAAGACGACTCGAAGGATTGGCGAAAAGAATGCTTATTCTTCATCTCAACTTTTTGTTTCATGATATAATTTTGATGAGAGCTAAAGAACAGCATAATCTCCCAACGTAATTAAGAAATGTGTCACAATAAAGTTTCTGAAATATCCTACATCTTGGATAATTATTTTTACCGGCAAAATAAATATTTTCTCACTTAGGTATCAAAAGAGAGGGCATATAACTGTATTGCAGTAAATGACCAATTTTTTTTTAAATGAATCTGAATATTACGTCAGCAGGAAAGGAAATGTGGAACCTTCACATAAACACATAAACTCAATTATGTACGAAAAGTTTACACACGCACGCACGCACACGCATACACACAAAAGCGCACGCGTCCACGCACGTGCACAAATACACGCTCGATGTTTCTTTGCTCGATCGTGAGTGAAATATAAAGGATAATACGTTGGTGATAAAAGTGAGGGGAGAGGAAGAGAGGAGAACGCAGAAAAGCTTAGATGGAAGGAATGAAATCTTTGATATTCACAAAATCGTTTAATATCCACTTCACTGTACCTCGGGAATAACTTACGCCCAGGTGGAAATGTACCTGATAAAGTGTTCTGTCACCAATGGGACTCGAACCGAAGGCTGAGTTAGAAACAGCGATGTACGAGTATATATAAAAAAAAAAAAATATATATATATATATATATATATATATATATATATATATATATATATATATATATATATATATATATATATATATATATATATATATATATATATATCCCTCGTGAACCCAGGCTGTGATTACCACAATCTCTTATCTACTAGGTACTAAATTCACTGGTTAGGTTAACAGAAGAACAACGACTTTCTATTGGAATGTACCCAACTGCAATTACGTATGTATGAATTATGAATATAAATACAGATACATACACAGAGATATAGGCTTTCCTTTTCTTCCTCCCTATCAAACTTACTCTTCCGACGACAGATAAGTTATTCGATTCAATTATTTATTGACCTTTCATCCTATTTTAGCTCCAGTTAGCTACGTTTTAAAAATATAGTCCATATATTTACACTTAGGTAAAACAAACAGTTATGTTTGAGTAACGAAAGACTAAATATTTTAGCATTCGAAAAAAGTAAAGTTGATAGCAGAATGTGGGTTCAAAAATGAAAAGACAAATGGAAGGTTATTTTACTTTTTTTGGGGGGTGGGGTTTATACATAAAAGAACGTAACATATTTAACGACTAAAAACCATTGAAGGATCATACTAGAATTTCCAAAGAATTGCTTCACATTTTCACATATATTTTTTGGGGATAAAGAGAACTCGGAATAATCCCTCATGCAGTTTGAAGTTTAATTAATTCGAAGCGGAAAATGTTAAATGAACTGCTTGCCCTGTGGTTTGCCTTTATTCATAAAAACCGGTGCACTGTATACATTGACAACAAAACCTGAATCACTACA
>NC_089784.1:5550503-5585503 GCF_040412425.1 Macrobrachium rosenbergii | reverse complement strand
AACCGTCCACCCCTTTCCTTCTCTCTCTCTCTCTCTCTCTCTCTGATTAAACTAGGAAGATTTTGGGTAAGTTCCTTATTTTGTTTGTCTTCATCCATAATTCTCTTCTAGCGTCGAAATTTAAAGGTTAACGTTGACTCTGCTGTACATATTCCTGTTGAATTTTTTTTTTTTTTTGAGGCCAACCTATTACCATCATGATACCTAATAATAATAATAAGACCATTTAACAGTATTAAACAAATGCAAGCAAAGAAAAGTTCATTCCAAATTACTTGGATACAAAAATAAAAGTTTATTCTTTCAATAACTCCATTTGAAATGGGGCACCTTGTCTCTTCCAGGTTCCTACGAGAAGGACACGAACGGGTTCTCTTGAAGAGCCCGGGTCCCTGGACTCCAGAACTGAGCACCAGAGGGCGCCTGGCAACACATTCCCCCCCGAGTCCCCGGAGGATGGCCTCTGTTGGTCAAATGGATTTGCATTCGTTTTGGAAAGAGACGCGACATAGTTCTTGGTTGTGTTGGGACTATTTTGAATGATTTTATTATTGCAGGCCAAAATTGTCTCAATATTCTAAGTGGCCTAAAAAAAGGCAAACTTGGACCCATGCTCGTAAATAACAACATCGTTCGAATCCAAGCCCGGATAGTCAAACAAATACAAAACTGGGCCAATATTATTGTTGTGGACGGTAGCGTATTTTCTACCTGTCTGTTTCTAAAAGCCCGAAATTAGTTACCAGCGTCTAAACTGGTTGCCAGTTTTGAAACTCTCTCTCTCTCTCTCTCTCTCTCTCTCTCTCTCTCTCTCTCTCTCTCTCTCTCTCTCTCTCTCTCTCTCTCTCTCTCTCTCTCTCTCTAAAGTATTGAGAAGGTATATCATATGAAGTCACTTAGAGAATAAAAGATTTAAATCATCTCTCTCTCTCTCTCTCTCTCTCTCTCTCTCTCTCTCTCTCTCTCTCTCTCTCTCTCTGATTAAAATAGGAGGATTTTATTGGTCATTTTCAGGAATTCTTGTATTTGGTTGGGGGGAGTGGTTGGGGGGGACGGGATTCGAACTGAATCTTCTGACATGTATCCTGGGACGTGAGAATCTTGTTGAGCAATTATCTTTATTTTCTCTTTTTTCATTCGCCTGCTCACCTGACGTCCTTCTGCTATTATTCAAACCCAAGGTGACAATAAACTAGTCCTCTCATCACTCGAGGTATTAAGATTAATTTCGACTCTGTCGTGCACATTCCTGTTGGATTCAGGGTCTTGCACTTGGAATCGAAATCAACGCATCAAGAAAATGATACATACTAATAAAAACAACTAATAATAATGAATCATTTTGTAATAATATCATCCAAAACAATTTACGAATATGCAAGAAAGTTACCAAATAGTTATTACGAAATTAAATGAAGACAAAAATAAGATTTTATCCTTCAAATATTCATTTGAAATGGGTGGAAGGAGCATTGGCCAAAATGGGGCATACCGTCTCTTCCAGGCTTTTACAGGAAGGGCGTGAACAAGTCCACTTGGATAACCAGGGTCCCTGGACTCTACAACTGAGCCCGCAAAGAGGCTCATATTATAAAACAGACCATTTGGGTTCTCTTGGAGGCACCAGAGGGTCCTCGGTAACACTAGGGAGCAAAGACCCCTACGGAACCCGCGGAGGGAAGCTCTATTAAAGAAATCAAGCCTGTGACTCAGTTGTCTATCCTTCACTAAAATTACTGGCATTTGAAAATATATTCAGAGCTATCCTTACATAAATGTGGAGAGAGAGAGAGAGAGAGAGAGAGAGAGAGAGAGAGAGAGAGAGAGAGAGAGAGAGAGAGAGAGAGAGAGAGAGAGAGATGGGGGATGCTAATTGTGAAGAGCATTTTAAGTTTTGGATTAACTATTTTTCGGATCTCATTTAATCATGATGTTGCGATGAATTGCAGACCACCAAATTGCAATAAAATATGACCATTAGGAGAGCGTCTTCAGACTTTCATATTTATATAGGTGTCAGTTACGCAATAAAAACACTACGGTAAATAACAAGCATTCGGTTTGGGCTTAGCATTATTATGCAAAGTATTAACACCAGAAATAGCAAAATAAATATAAATTTTGCAACGTGGGTTTCTCCGAACTTAATTGCTGACAAATTCTAGGAAGCATTAGGGATGAGAGGTCCTGTAAAAAGAGCAAATCATTTGACCTCAAAACAAACTCTTTACGTACACCAGGGGTTAGAACGATGGTTTTATTTTCTGCGAAGGTTGAATCACTGAGGGGTGATTTCATACATGTAGATTTTTTTTTTTTTTTTTTTTGCACTCTGAGAAAGATGGATCTGGGCAACTTTTCACACAACAAATAAACACTTTTGTTTTAATCCATATGTATAATGTAAAACAGGGTTGAAAGTTGCGAATTCGAAGTTTAACCTTTCGTTTTTAATTCCATTCACTGAGTCACTGATCTCGATTTTGGTAGTAGTGCTTGTTTCTAATCTACAAGCCCCCTCCCCCAAAAACCAACGACGAAGAAACTCTATACACAACATTAGCATTTGTTAAGGAATGTGCTTAAATCGAAACATTTCCATTGAAAAAATAAAACCAAATGAAGTTGAGCATACAATATACTTGTATCTCGATGACCAACAAAATCGCCAAGCAAAATGAAACCAGAACTTTTCCAAGTAGTTTCGACATTTTTGAAGACAAGTGAGGAAATGAATGATCTCATTGTAGACCTGCAGGATTTAGTAGAGGAAAAGAAAAAAATCAATGGAATCATACACTACTATTACTACTACTTCTACTACTATTACTACTACTAATACTATATTATTGAAAACAGGAGCGAGGGAGGAATTGGGAACTTGCACCTTTTGGGAAAATGGAAGCAAATGCAGAATTAAAACAAGCAGATGCAGAGAGAAAAACCGCAGCTACCACACCGAGCAACTCGTACTCTTAATCCCCACGGAATTATGGTCTACAGATTAGTTCCCCAGACCTTGCACAGAATATATGAGACCCCAAACCCCCTCTCTGCGTGTGTGTGTGTGTGTTTGTGTGTGTTTTCTCATTTTGATAAATGCAATGTTTCCCGTGGTAGTACAGCATTTAAACTTTCTCTCTCTCTCTCTCTCTCTCTCTCTCTCTCTCTCTCTCTCTCTCTCTCTCTCTCTCTGTTTTTCTCATTTTGATGAATGCAATAATTCCTGTGGCAGTACACCATTTACCATTTAACCAAAACATAACAGCTCTCTCTCTCTCTCTCTCTCTCTCAACTGAGACAAGCAAAGCACGCATCACTGACGTAATTATGCATCATTTCAGGATGAGAAAATAGTTTACATTCCCCTCAAAGAAAAAGAGAAACAAACCGATAATACAAACACAAGTTGAATTAAGAAAGTTAGTCTCTCGCCTAAACATTCGCCGTTTTTCGTGTTCATAAAAACCCCATCTGACACAACACGGTCGGATAATCCAGCGTCCGAGTCAGACTGACTTCGGTGTATCAGAGAAGATTTACCACACAAAGAAGGACAAATTGCCAGGGTTTAAGGCAGGAATACGATGGCTGGTGAGAGGGGCTTATTGGGAGGGAATGAGAGAAAATGGGAGACTGTGAGGCAGCACAATGAAAGGAGTGAATTCCAATGAAAATGTCGAGTGGAGTTTACAGTTCTAAACTGTAGCGTGTGTGTGTGTGTGTGTGTGTGTATATATATATATATATATATATATATATATATATATATATATATATATATATATATATATATATATATATATATATATATATATATATATAAAACAATCGCAGGGGTTCACAGACCGGACAAACATCTCAGGATAAAGAGGTGACGGCAGGTCTCTCACAAATATTAAGTTTATTATGCGATGTTTCACGTCGCATAACGCATCTTTAAGGTGTCAGCTTCAGGACGGGTTGCAGATTGTCCAGTACTGAATTATCCAATGTTCGGAACCCTAGGAGAGCTGTTAATCAGCTCAGTGGTCTGGTAAAACTAAGGTATACTTACTTCGGAACCGTTCTAAAAATTCTGGTACCCGTTTAGACGTGAATGATTTTAAAATTACTGGATCTAGGCGTAAGGACGATGAGTTCATGGCGTTGGAGTCGCTTTTTATAAGAACAAATGTAGCTACGCTAAACGCCCAATCTTCGTCCACCCAACTATATATTGCCTAATTACCCGTTTGTTAACATTCTACTTTCGCTATAGTTATCTTTCGTATATTTATTTTCTCCCTGTCTTTTTCAGTCACTTAATAAATCTTAAGACTGGTGTTTCTTTCAAAGTCCGGTTATATTTTTAATCGTTTGTATCTGTAAAGTTTCAAAAAAATTAAGTTTTTCCAGTATATAAGTGGCAATTTATGTATTTATAGTCTATGTAATTTTACTGCCTCGAAGCTGCATCATGTGATGTGAAATGTCGGCATAATAAACTTGACACTTGTGAGAGACATGCACATTCATGTACATACACACACACACACACACACACACACACACATATATATATATATATATATATATATATATATATATATATATATATATATATATGTATATATATATAATATATATATACAGTATATATATATGTATGTATATATATATAATATATATATATATATATATATATATATATATATATATATATATATATATATATATATATGCTCAGGAAAAGGTAGAGAATAAGTTCACCTATATCAACGTTTACTTTCTGAAGGAAGAATCATAGTGTCATCGATAGATCAGGCAATTATATATATAAGGCACTTAAGGGAAAGCTTCTTACGTAAATAATCGTCGAATTTTCAGTTAACAATACATCCCCTTTCCATTATATTTGATTCCAACGTAAGGTATACAATATTCGCAAAAATCGTCGCGACTGATAAAAGAAAAGTTTATTCAAGCAAGGTCTGTCCCCTAACCGAGAACTTTCTTCTCTTTGTGTTTTCGCCCAACAGAAAATAACTTTCATCACAAACTTTTGCCCGAGATCTTCCCTGGAATACCCTCAGTCTGGAGAAGAATTTTTTATCGTCTTTTAATATCAAAGGCCAAAGGGGGCGGGCACCCAACGCCCTTTTCTAGCCCAGACCAGAGAGAAGGAATGAAAAGGCAAAAAAAAAAAAGGGGTGGGGGAAGGATGGAATGGAATGGAGTGTAAAATTTTGGTCAAAGGCCAAACGTTGGGACCTTAGAGGTCATTCAGCACTTGAAAGGAAATTGAGAGTAAAAAGGTTTGAAAGGTGTAACAGGAACACTATGGAACAATTGTTGGAAGGTGAAAAGTAAGATGCAAGGAAAAGAATATGAACGGAAGTACAGTAAAAGGAATAGAAGGGGCTGCAGCAACGGGCCGAAGGGACACTGCAAAGAACCTTAAATAATGCCTACTGTGCGCCGAGTGGGGTGCACTGACGACACTTAGCCCCTTAAGGGGGCAAAGGGAAGGAAGAATTAACCACGAATAAACTAATAACAAAGTTGTCTCTTAAGGAAAAAAGTCTATAAAAGCTAATCATAAAAGACAGGAAGGGAATTCTAAATCGTAGTATATCAAAATAAATTCTAAAACATGTTATCTTAGACTTACGTGTTCCAAAAATGTAAGAGGATATGGACTGGCGGGTGTTACGATGCTGCCTGAATCACAATTTGTCCACTGCTTGTGTCTTCCCAACGATATTTTATAATTCCGTAGACGTTTCCATTTTATTTTATGCTTCGAAAATCAGTTTTTATGGATCTTCTTTTGTTTCCCAGGCGAGAGAGACCTGCAAGAGACCGTTAAAATATCATTTTCACACCATAGCAGATAAAGTGATTGTAACCTACCGTTTAGACGTTAATACTGAGTGACCAGAACCGTTATGATTCATTGTTTACAACAATCACTTTTAAGCTGAAAGTCTGCTACGTTTCCTCTGAGCTTCATGATTACATATATTAACACTTTCTGGGTTAAGAAGAGTTATTCTTCACTTAAAAAGGGAAACTGAGCAGTGGTAGAGCTCTATTCTCGGTTATTTTAATGATGAAAAATGTCAGATTTTGAAACTCCTACATAACATGACATGTTACCTGGCAGTGCAGCTGTAATGGTCATTTACGATGTCAAATTATATATTGTACGAGGTTTCTCTTTCAAAAATTTCGATGTTGAATGATACTAAAACTTTCTGCTAGATAACCCATCCCTGCTTCTTAGAAATAACAACAAAACTAAATAAAGTTGATCATTTATTATATACTGCGCGTGAATTTGTTTTATCTCACATTTCTCTGCTTATGTTCCTTTCTAATTTTCATTAGAAATGTTTTTGTCAAATATTTACAACTAACTTTTACATCTCGGTTCTTTAGCTCTATTCTTTTCTTAAGTCTTGTTAATTACTCAGCCCTGAAGAAATATCTTAGCCTCCTATTTCTGAAAATTTTCATCGCACGCACAACCGTGATTTCCTCAGTGCACCTCGTGCGGTGCACTGTAGGCATCACTCGAGGTTCTTTGCAACGTCCCTTCGGTCCCTAGCTGCAACCCCTTTCATTTCTTTTACTGTACCTCCGTTCATATTCTTTCTTCCACCCGACTTTCCAACCCTTCCCGCTGTTACACCTTTCAACCCTTTTCACTGTCAATTCCCATTTCAGCGCTGAATGACCTCATAGGTCCCAGGGCTTGGCCTAAATTCAATATTCTACAGTATTCTATTCTGAAGCCGTGATTAGAAAAAGAAGTTCTCTCACTTTCCCTTCTCCTACCCAAAGTTAGGAGTTTTTTTTTTTTTCTTTATTCTTCGCCACTTGATTACTTCAAATTCATGGCGGCGTTTCTCAGATCTTGATTATCCCAGATCTACAGCCGACTTTCTCAGCGGTGAAAAGGATTCTGGGAAAAAATATGACCCTCTATTTCTCTTTCTCCTATTCGGGTGTCCTTATTTTCCCTTTATCCTCATCTGGGTTCCCTAATTTGCGCGTCATCTTTATTCTCTATTCGTTGCTTTTTTTATGCCTTGTTTATTTTCTTCATTACTTTTTTCCCATACTTTTCATACTTTTGTACCGCAGCCTCTCTCTCTCTCTCTCTCTCCTTCTCTTTCAGTTCTCGCTTTTGGCTGCATATTTCTTTTTTAGTTGCCTATGTAGTGACTTGATGCATTATTTTTTTTATTTCCTCTTTGAGATCAATACAATGACTTGAAAATTATTTAATTCTCCGTTTCCCCATTTTCATCATCAGCATTATTAATTAATATCATCATTATTATTAATTAATATAAATCTTACACAGGTACCTGTAGCAGACAGATGAGTTACACTCAAATCGGGAGAACTGGTGGAATGGAATATTGCGTTTAGGCCAAAGGCCGAGCGCTGGGACCTTTGAGGTCATTCAGCGTTGAATGGGAAATTGACGCTGAAAAGGTTTGACAGGTGTAAGAGGATGTAAACCTCGCAGTTGCACTATGGAACAATTGTTAGAGAGGGTGGAAAGTCAGATGGAAGAAAGAATATGAACGGAGGTACAGTAAAAAAAAATGAAAGAGGCACAGCTAGGGGCCGAAGAGACGCTGCAAAGATTCTTAAGTAGCACCTACAGTGCATCACGTGAGGTGCACTGACGACACTACCCCCCTACAGGGTATTCCTATATGTATTCCTTTCCCTATCTCTGGTGGTTCTCCAATAGTTGTAAGATATGGATGTCAGCCGGCGACTAACCTGCCGACGAGAGAGAGAGAGAGAGAGAGAGAGAGAGAGAGAGAGAGAGGGGGATACACCAGCCAACAACCCCATAACCCCCATTTAACCAATCCCATTGCAACATTTTCGGAACACGATTTAACAGCATCAGTTCGTGACCAATTAAAATTCAAAGCACCAGTCCATCAGTTGACTGGAAACAACCCGTCTACCATTATTATTATTATTATTATTATTATTATTATTATTATTATTATTATTATTATTAAAAATCTCATAGTACCATAAGTGACTAAAATGGTGAAGAAACCCACATTGCTGCAGACGTAAATATATATTTTTTATTTTAGAAATATATATTTCTAAAATATATTTTTACATCTACACCACTGTGGATATCTTCGCCGTTATTATTATTATTATTATTATTATTATTATTATTATTATTATTATTATTATTATTATTATTATTACTGACAGTGAGGTGATATTTTCAACCACTTTCAAATCGAAACTGAAAGACTGGCCTTCCTAGACCAATTGAAAATAATCTAATTTTCTGATCCATTTTGCTTCCAATAAACGTTCAGTACAAAACCCACAAGGTCTGGCTTATGTTCTTCAGTCGCTTCCAGCATCGCCCACAAGTCCCTGATAAGTTTGTGTTTAACCCCATCAAGAGTTGTTTTGTTTATCCAAAAGTCTATCGAATTCGAACGTAAGGGTCACTAATAGCCAAAGCTAATGGAGATGAAACGTAATGCGAATCAGCTGAGGGAAAATTGAATTAATAAATGAGTTCATATGAGTTCCCTATATACAAGATATAATCTCATTTCTAGCTCACATAAACCACTATAGATTATTGTTGAATGAGCCTTGACGTCTATTCTTTCTCTCTCTATCGGACATTCAAATTCTCTCTCTATCGGACATTTAAACTTTTTTTAAGTAGAATCTACTGGTAACTTTTTACCAGATACATGTGTAATTGTTATAGCCACAATGCCATCTTAACTTCTCGAATTCTTCGCGCTTTTCGGATACGCTTATCACTACAAAGTCTTGGATCCAAGTGCAAGAAATTTGAAGTAATTATCATGTCCGGTAGCGCGAAACGAACACGCGGCCCACAATCCTATTCTCGGCTAAAATACAATCAATCACGCAGGTAACAATTCACTATCAGAGATTTATGTGCATGTGAGTATATGTATAACATCTCCCGCTGCTTCAGACTTTTCACACGACATTATAATTGTTGAATCGTCAAGCGAGCTCTTCCTATGCAAATGAGCGCCTCCTCTTTAAAGAGACTGAATTGCTCCCTTAACCTTTGCTGGCTGTATTTCAACTCTTCGGATTATCTAATGATGTTATTACAAATACAATTTCATTTACTCACATGGAGGCCTCCCCCGGATACCAAGAGGGTATATCGAGCAGCATGGCGTAATTACATACGTTCACGGATTTTATTTTCTTTTGTTAAGATATATTTGTAAACCGAAATGTTTTCCTCACTTGCGATGATATTGTTCGAAGGTTTTTGTATCCTTCGTTTTCGGAAATGTGCAGAGAATGTTTTGTCCGGTGCTTTATAATTAGTTTTAATTCATCTAGGTTTTATTGTCCTGATATGAGTTCAAGAAATTTTGCCCATTAAAACTAAAAGAAGACTCGTATACGAGAACAAATACATTTTTTTTTGGGGGGGGGGGGGGGAAGCGCCAGTAAATAATCGCAGTCGATATAATCAGTTTAATCGTAATTAGCTGTATGACCCACCATACGTCTCAGTGATATGGTCTGTAAATATCTACCTTCAACTAGGAAAACGAATTCACAGACAATAGCTCAAAAGTTGGGCGATATTGAAATGAGTTTTAATGTAGCATGGAATCGTTGATGTTTTTAGGTAGACTTACAGAAACTAGTAAAAAAATTTAAAAGGGAATTATTATTATTATTATTATTCAGAAGATGAACCCTATTCATATGGAACGATCCCACAGGGACCACTGACCTGAAATTCAAGCTTCCTAAGAATATGGTGCCCATCAGGAGGCAAGAAAAGGTAAAGGGAAATACAGAAAGAAGAGATGTCACATATTAAAAAGAAAAAAAATAATAAATAGATAAAAATGTATTAAAATGCAAGGATAACTGCATTAGGGCAGTAATGCACTGCACCTTCGCTTGAACTTTTTCTGAAGTTCCAATCACACGGCATCCTCAGTCTAACGGTGTGAGGAATGAAGGTCCTCTGGAATTGAGCAAAAGTATGGCTCAAAAGAGTTGATCCATGAAGGGATTTTCGACCTAAAAGAAAGGACGTAGAGGCCAAGGAATAGAAGAAGGGATTGTCCGACCAACTCTCGTTTAAGGAAGTGAATTATGAATGTTGAGTGCGGATAAAAATAACAAGTAAAAAATGCGCCGAAGTTTCTCCGGCACAATCGAGTTTTCTGTACAGTGTATAATGCTGCATGAAATTTTCAGCCGCGACCCATGAAACTCTTAGCCGCGGCCCATGAAATTCAGCCGCGGTCCGGTGGTGGCATGTGTTGTTGGTACCTACAGCGGTGCCAGAAGTATGATTATGGCTACATTTAACCTTAAATAAAATAAAAACTACTGAGGCTAGAGGGCTGCAATTTGGTATGTTTGATGATTGGAGGTTGGATGATCCACATACCAATTTGCAGCCCTCTAGCCTCAGTAGTTTTTAAGATCTGAGGGCGGACAGAAAAAGTGCGGACGGACAGAGCCGGCACAACAGTTTTCTTTTACAGAAAACTAAAAAGCTGTAAGCAGCTGGGATGAATTGTTTGCACAGAATGCGGAGTAAGAATTCGAAAGGCAAGAAATGAGGGGTACGAAGGAGCAGTGAATGTTTAACACAGATGAAATGTTGGATCGGAGAATTTTGAAATGGTTTTTATGCGTAAAAAACAAAAAATGGCGATGACAGGCTGGTGAAAAGACCGCATACTTTAAAAACTATTAGAGCTAAGGCGTCGAGAAGACATAGAAAGAGTTGGACAGATGATGCCGGGAAAGAGGTATTAAAGAGGAAGGAACATAATCTCTAGGATAAGGGAGAATGCATGCAAAATAATGGTAGATGTCGCAGTGTGGGGATGGAGATTCGAAGAAAATAATGACGTGGAACTTTTACTGGGAATGGGGTTTAACCACGTTCAAGAATTAAGCAAAACTGCTTACCTTCAATGGAGCAACCCTCTGCTAGGGGTATTGCCCAAGAATATACACACACACACATACATATACACATACATATACACACATATATATATATATATATATATATATATATATATATAATTTTTATACACGTGTGTGTTACAGTAAGACTGTGAAACCAGGGATTTCACGAAATCCCTGAAGTTTTCAGGAAAATCGTGAAATCACGAATTCACTCAGGGACATCTGATCCCCGAGGACTAGTACTATACACAACGAAACAGTGTAGATGAATCTATGATTCGTCGTGTTTAGTACTAGCCCCTCGGGGATCGAATGTCCCTAAGGGAATTGGCGATTTCACGAATCCCCTTAAAATTTCAGGGATTTCGTGAAGTCCCTGGTTTCACAATCTTCCTGTAACATTATATTTATATAAATATATAATATAAATATATACTATAAATATATATATATATACTGTATATATATATATATATATATATATATATATATATATATATATGCAAGCGTACAAACCAACACAAAAGACGAATAATGAAAGTGCGAGAAAAAAGTTAAGTGGTCACTAAGCGATAGCTATACAAACTCTTCCTCCCTTATAAGTCACAAAGGTTTCAGCAGCTGAGTTCTTTTGTTCCTAAAATGGACTCTAATGATTATCCTAATGGAGTGTTTGGGTAAACAAGATAAACACACTTAGAGACAATTACAATTGAGATAGTTTTTATCCATCGGGAATCATCAGTTGCGATATACTATAATATAACTGTAAAAGGTATATATGTTAGTTGTCCGCAAGGTGGTGAACGCTAGAACGACCATTAATGGTACATACAGTACCTAGAACGGCCGAGCGGTCAAAATGACTGCAGATGGAATGGCATTGTAAAAGTCTACATTTTCGCTTATTAAAACTTCCTGGTTCATTGGAATACAATCATTCTTAGTAAGGAAATAGAATAAAGTGTTGACATAATCAGTAATATAAGATTCCTCAATTATCTCAAGAAAAACTTACATAATTACTGTCAAACCTGAAATAGACGAAATATCATAATTTGCTACATTGAAATATTATTTGCTGCACTGAAATAATAAATGTATTAAAAGTAATTACAAGATTAAGATTAATTAAAACAGCAGTCTTTTTCTAAGCCTGGACTTCATAACAGCAGGTAGTGACAACCCGTCTTCCTTGAAGGACGGCACTGTCGAGTGACTGCCGCTATTGATAGTCTTTATCGTCAGTATATAGCGAAGGTTTATCGGTATACTTATATTTATACCTTTTACGTTACTAAAATAACGTCTGAAATGAGATTCAGTACAACATAATCTATATTTGAGTACCATAGCGTAAAACACATTTAAACTTTAAAAAAACAATTCGTTTTTACATAACTGATAATCATAAATAAATGGACTTTGAGCAAAAACACATCTAAAGACGAAAAAACACAATTTTATGAAGCATAAATTGCTGACGAAAATCCATCTTACCGCAATTTTCCACTGTATTTTAGTAAATTCTAAACATAACTCCCGGAAAATATTTGCAAGCATATCGACGAAAACTGGTCATAAAATAAAAAAAATAATTTCGTCTATCCTTTGATGCCATAATCAAGTATCAAATAAACTACAACGACGACCATATGGGACTTTTTAATATACAATAGAAGAATAGTCAGTCCCCTGGCCCAAATATCAGCGAATACCTGGAGTAACAACAGCTACGATCACCTCTGCCGGATACACTTCTGCAGGAGAGGCGGAAACTGAATTAGCACACTGCTTTAAGCCCTGTCCACACTAGCGGGCACTGCCCGACGAGCAAACACTTCCCATAATCCGTTCCACTCTACTGTATGACCGAATATGGAGCCAGAACGATGCGATTGTCTGGTAACTGCTTCAGCAGCGCGAGAAAATATGAACAGCTACAAGTGCTCGTCGGGCATGCCAGCTAGGGTAGACAGGCCATTAGTCAGTCACTGTACCCAGGCAAATCTAACCCCTCTAAATATTTTCCATGTTCATTTATTTGATATTTGACTATTTTTGGCCTAATTCGGATATATGTATAGTTTCAGCAATTAGTGTTACTCGTAACCCCATAAATTTTGCATGACTAGGCCTACATATGTAGTCATTGTGCTCCTGGAGTGTTGTTTCTCTGTATTACTTAAAATTACACTTCCTTGCACAATGGTGGTAGTTTCAGAACATTATAATCAACTCAATAACAACTTTAGAAAAAAATTTTTGATGCTCCCGTTCCATTATTGCGATTTTTAACAACATGAAGCTCTGAAATCTTAACATGTCCTTTCTTCTCCTAGCGTTTTACTTGTTTTACTGGGTCTGTTCCACAGGCATTACTGCATAGTGTAACTACTGTAGAGAATTATCATTTCATCTCACTATTTCTATGACTCCATCGGATCTGTATTCATACGACTCCCTGCTTCTGTTCATTTCAGCAACACTTGAACTGAACAAATGAATATCGACTTCAGGCCAAAGTCCAAGCACTAGGACCTATGAGGTCATTCAGCGCCGAAACGGAAATTTCCAGTAAAAGGGTTAGAAGGTGTAACAGCAGAAAAACCTCGCAGTTGCACTATGAAACAATTGTTAGTAGAGGGTGGAAATTAAGATGGAAGAAAGAATATTGACAACAGACCATAGGATGTAAAAAGTAATCAATATATATTAGGCGAGAAGCAGGAATTTCAGAATTTTAGCCAGTCCATTACAACGTGTGTTCCAAGGATTATCCTTGCAGTTATTTTCATTTTTTATAAATGTTTACCCTATAGGCCAATCCACATGAAAAGGCGATAAACCCAGCATTCGCAGCCAAATTTTATTAGCTTTCCTCTAATATACATATTACACGAGGTCCTTCCAGGATAGGGTACAAGTTGTTTAAATAATAGCCAGACTGCAAAACTCAGAAAATTGCTCATTTCCTCATTTTCACCTGAAATTCTGACGTATTTCTTTGAAACCCATTGTCTCACACCGAATGACTTAGCATATTGCTGAACAATTAGCAAGATAAATTCTTTTATCTGAATAATTTGTGACTACAAATAGTACTTGGGTTTGCCTGGGTTAAAGCTATATTAATGTATGCCTATTATTAATAAGCTGTTTTCACAAGGCTCATTAAACCCATCAAATCAACCTCATCCTTTTGTGGATCTTATATTGACCAAGCATTTCCCTCTAAGCTTAACCGTACCATAAAATTTATGACATTTTTGTTCGTAAGGGTTTGTGATACTGCCAGAGATTTAACTCTGGAACTTCCTTTCTAAATACAGGCACTTGCGTGTGCGTCTGTAAGCCCAAATAGTCTGTAGACCATGTGGATAATCAATTTACTGTTTACAATCTATTTGCTGTTACATGGAAAATGAAAATTAATCCTATAGGTTTACTAGAATGCATGTGAAAACTTAATATTTTATTACCAGAAAGATAATCAAATCGTGCTGTGTCAAATAGCAGCGAAGCTTCACAATCCCTTAACACTGTACTTTACAGCAGAAGGTAACCGCTGATACCTGGCCAGGCATTTTTATTACCAGAATGATAATCCACAAATCCACGCTGCGTCAAATAACAGCAAAGCTTTATTCCTTACCACGGTACTTTACAGTAGACATGACCGTTAATGCCTGGTCAGGCCATCACTTCGGGGTCGGATGCAGCGCAGTAAATAAGTCACTTGGGTCCATAGACCGATTGGCCCTTACCCCGCCTGCAAAGCAAAACCCGGCATGAGAAACTTTTGTTTCGATGAAAACTTCAACCCTAACGTGATAGTTAATTGAATTCGCTCAGTTTAATCAACCATAATCCTAATTGATTTGAAACGATATTTTTATATTTTGGACATATCAAATCAGAATTCAAGAAGTCTATAGACACTGAACGAATCTTCTAAATTACAAATCTCTAGAAAAGCATTTTTATATTAGACATACCAAATCAGAATTCAATAAGTCTATAGACATTGAACGAACCATCTAAATAACAAATCTCTAAAGTGACCGTTAACTACTATAAAATGAGGCTATGATAAAAGCTAAAGCTGGAAAGCTAATCTATCTTTATGCAAAAATAAAAAAAAAAAGCAAGCCCCCTCTCATGACATACGGTAAATATTACCGTATGTCAAAGGGTATCCTCCCCACATCAGGGGCTCCGCCCCTGATGGGGGAGGAATAGCTTGCAACGGGTTTTTAGAAACTAAACAGCTGAAAGATACTTACCATTTACACTGGTATAGTTACCAAATCCATTAAGCTATAGAACTCCTCTTGGTATGTAATACACTCGCCCCTCGTATCGCCACATCTGAAAACGTGAACGGCATATTTAATATACCAATAAATTGAAAATCGTGAACGGCATATTCAATATACAAACAAATTGAAACTATGTTTAGTGATGCAGATGTCACGGTATTTCACAGACTTCACTTAAAGCTTAAAACATTCGTACTAAACGCTAAAACTCACCTTGATAACTATCAGCTAAACCCGGCGAACACCAAACTACTTCCACACACGAGCGAACTATAAACAGCAACAACGGTGGATTAACTCTCTCGACAACCGTTTCCAACGGCTTACTTGACGGTACTGAAATCTTAAGAACTACTCGATGTTCAAACGTGGACACTAGCGACCCAAGCCAAGGACGATAAAAACTACTGTATGTAGCATAAAGCTAATCCATCTTGTCAATTGGCCAATAGTACCGTTCATGGACTAAAATTTCGCAGATATTTCAGGATGTTACATTGTAATAGTAAGCCCATATCGTCATCGGTGATTGCTAACTTCTATCATATTGCAACATTAATCCCTTTATATGAAAAAAAAATCATGCATATTACTTGTCGAAGTTAAATGCTTCCTGAATGTGAATGGAAGTAAGAAAGGGGTTACGGAAAGGGAAAACTTCTTTTTCTGGGTTCATTGATATGCATGAAAGTGATTACCGTCATAATATGCTTAGCAGACTGGACACTGCGCCAAAGAAATCCTGTCTATTACTTCGTACTTGGTGAATATTGCTTTACGGAAAAGAATAAAAATATTATATTTACGTTAACTATCACTCATCACTTCGATCTTTTACGTAATTCTGTTATTTTGCTTTTCGAACTTCCTTAGGGTAATTTTATCGACTCAGGTTTCAAATATACTAAAATGATGATCCTCTTACGAAAACTATTTTCATACATTTTTCTTTGTTACGTTTTAGTCTCATTACGTTAATTAAATAACATTCAATTTTAGACCATTGGAAAAGCACTTTATCATGGGGTTTGCGTGGTGAAAAGAAATTATGCAGCTCCAATACTTTATTTTATTTTATTTTTGTTAGAATTATAGAAATATTTTGTTAAGCTGACGTCAACTCATCACATCTACATTTTGCAGTCGTTATTTTGTCTCTTTAAACATATTATGATGAATTACAAGGATTTACCGTGACACCAAATTGAGAATGCTCATACCACAATACAGATCAAATCACATAATATTCAAGTAAAAAGCTTTCGAGTACGAGAGTTTTATTTTAATTTATATTCTTGGAATGGAACTATCAGAGAAGGTGTGGACACGTTCAGGAAGAGGTTTCTTATCCTTACACACTTTTCGAAAGTAGAAAGGAACAGCCTCGATGTTAATTTTAATACAAAATATTTTCCAAAATAAGGCCTTTTTTTTTTAATTAAAGTCTGGAGTATAAATTAAGATACAGACTGAGGTGGAATAAAAATAATCTGTAGCTGGTGTCCAAATTACAGGTACCATATCTTCCAGAGCATAAGCGATAATCCTCTCTCTCTCTCTCTCTCTCTCTCTCTCTCTCTCTCTCTCTCTCTCTCTCTCTCTCTCTCTCTCTCTCTCTCTCTCTCATAGATGTGATAAGCAGAACGGGAGAAGCGAATCCTGGTAAAAAAAAAAAGTCACAGGCAAAAAAAAAAGAGAAAAAAGTTACAGGAAAAAAAGTCACAGTAATCTTTCCTAGACAGTAACCCCCAAGGGTTTTAACCCGGTATGCATCCCGCTTTGCGGCGTGTTTAATACAAGCCCGTTAGGGATTACCGTCAAGACATAAACAAAAGACTGTAAATTAGCGTTACGTTTTTTCCTGTAACTTTTTTTCCTAGCCCAAATTGTGACTTTTTCTGTGACTTTTTTTCCTGTCTCTCTTACCGGCCACCGGATAAACAGATTATAGACCGATCAGGCGTTGAACATACAGTAGGCTTATGTCTCGGGAAACTGAATAGCTGAAAAATGTTAATTAGTCCCTTTTACTTTGTTTCTGTTGACCGTCTGAGATGGCCGGATGATTGGAATAGTCAACACTGATATTCACCGTTCAACTTGCTTTCCCAAAACTTGTAAATTACCTGTTTTGCAAGTTTAGTTATGCTTCAGGTCAGGTGCACCTTTTACACGGGGCAAACATATGGAAGTTTTGGGTAAGAGAAAAACATATATGTAAACTTTCTCCTTTTTTTATTTCCTCCCCCTAAATTTCGTCGGATTTTAATTAAGAACGAGCTGTATAGCTTGTAAGCACATAGCATGCTCATATGCTCTGTTTACTAGCTAAATTCCATTTCAAAAGCTTGCAATTCAACGCGAAGCAATGTGACAATATTCCCGACATGAAAACCCTTACTAAAGCATGATGGTTAGGGGGAAAGAAATGAAAGTTAGTATTTTTATGGCCATGCGAACATATATCAACGTTGCATTTTTCATGAAAGTTATTGCACATAAATATGAAGCAGAAGAGAAACAAACTGTCATATAGTTTTCAAGATATTTTCATGAAGAATATATAAGATAATGGACTCATGACTCGAAGGTAATATTTTGACGAGTTCAAATCCTCAGAATTTTCTAGTCTCACAGTAAATTTCAAGTAGTATATGATTCGATAAAAACAAAGAATCTGTGCCAAATTTTCTTTATGTAGACCTACAAATTAGTTTTCTTCCTACCTAAAAAAAAAATAATATTCAGTATAGTATTGGAAGAAATTAAAACAATAGTAGGTTGTTTATTCATCGTCGATATCATATACTGACAATGAATGACAGCCACTTTTTCGGACGTCTTTTTTATGAGTTTATTAATTTTGTTGCCATCAGCAAGCCAGTGATTCCCTGAGCATCGTCTATTGACGCCATGACTGCTACGGAGAACTGAGAGAGAAAGCTGCATCGTTAGTGGTGCAGGTTTACCAGAACGTTAATGGTGGGCTCTGGTATGAGGAAGACACTTTTTCCCTCAGTTCTCTACCTCCCCGAGGAGAAAGTAGTACCAGTCAGGAGGAGAAGGTGTTTATTAAACTTGAAAGCGTTGATACCTATATTAATGATGTATCCCGTTTAATTTTTATTTAATAACTGATACCAATGCCAGATTAATCGACGTTTTTAATTCTGACAATTTTTCTACAGGAAAAATAATTGTGTATAATGGTGGCTGAAAGCTGTAGTACCATTAGTGAAGATTTTGACGGAAGCTGCATATTTTAAATTAGTCGAAAAGGTAAATGAGATTGAACCTACCGTCAATTATTGTCAGAGCATCATCTCTTTGCCGCCATGGCTGCTAGAGAGAATTAAGTAAAAAAAAAAAAAAAAAACTATCGTTAGTGGTAAAAGGTATACTTGCACAGGACTGCCTGTGTAGGCAGACATGACAGTTATATTTGAACCTTACTGTCGGCTTTAACAGTATACATATAACATCTATATGCTATTATTATTATTATTATGGTCTTCCCACCTCCTCCCCAGTAATTCAGACCCCCACAAAAGAAGTAATAGAATGAAATCGCATGATTTCCTCTCCGTGAAAACTTGGAATTCCTGCAGAACCTGTTTCCTCGTCTTTGAATCCCCCATCTTCCCGCAAGAGTCCGAAGTGACAGGAAATCATAATTGCACGTCTTGGAATACCGAAGTCCAATATCGGTGACGAGAAATGTAAAAATGTCTAGGACCTTTAAACTCGATGTTACAATTATTAGGTCTGGAATCCATAAAATGAGAGAATTTCTGTGGATATTATTCTTATTCCCACCATGCTCCATCACTAAGGGAAACTTTACAGGGCTTTGGAAAAACATGTCAGACCCCAAATTAGTTGCAGATCGTCATCTGAGATGTCGGATCACAAGAACATTATGTTTCATGTTAGATATATAGCACAGGCCGTCTTCCACTCCGTAACCTTCCGAGTTCACCTCCCCCCCAAAAAAATATATATATAAATCCAGGTGATCTGTCCACAATATCATGATTTGACAGAATTATCATTATGATAATGTCCCTAGAAATAATTTGTTCACTTGATCATTATGTCGCATTCCAAAGAACATTGTTTAGTAATGCAGTGTGCTTAGAAAATCCCAATCTTAATTTTTATTAGTAGTAGTAGTAGTAGTTTTTATTATTGTTTCTACTATTATAAAGTCCTTTTCTTAAAAAAAAGTTCATTTATCAATGTAAAATGAAACTGAGTATAAGTAATATAGACAGCGAAATCAATTAAGAGAACTGCTATAATAATCAGTGCCAACGAAATCGATCTTGGCAGGGATACAATATATATATATATATATATATATATATATATATATATATATATATATATATATATATATAGAAATGTGGTAAATTTTGCAGCATAATTCACTCATTATTTCTAAACAATACAGCAGTATTACTGTAAATCAAAACATTATAGATGAATGATTACGTTTATCAAAATTTTTAGTTGGTTTTCAAGCCTGAATAAGAAAAACTAAAACACTGGAATGTTCATCAAAAGTCAGCACATTTTTATTGTCATTGAATGAATGCAAAGGGAAAAACCACACGCGATGTACTGTAGGCATTACTTCAGGTTCTTTCCAACGTCCGTTTGGCCCCTAGCTGCAACCTCTTTCATTCCTATTACTGTACCTCCCTTCATATTCTCTTTCTTCCATCTTGCTTTATCTTCAACCTTTCCTAACATTTGTTTCATAGTGCAACTGCGAGGTTCTCCTCCTCTTTCATATTTCAAACCTTCTTGCTCTCAATTTCACTCTCAGCGCTGAATAACCTCATAGGCCTAGCGGTTGGCCTTTGGCTTAAATTCCATATTCCAACTATAATATATATTCCAATGGAAAAAAAACAGTACTATAAATCAATCTAGCTATTATGATTACATACAGTGTATATGAATGACTACAACACAGGAGAAGAGAAAGCGGATCTCTGAAAGGTATCACGGACCTCGTGAGGATATCTGTTCAACTAACCCGTTTTCTTTGATGTGAATCCTGAGTGAAAACCGATCATTTACAACTGTTTCTCTGTGCCGAATAACAAGGACGGCAGAAGCACACATGGTTTTTAGGAAACAAATCCGAACATTTCCCTCCTCACCCAATTTGGAGATCGCAAACAGGTCCATTACGTTGTGAGCTGAACCCCCTACCAATTGGACCTCCGAAGCCAGCGAAAGAGAGAGAGAGAGAGAGAGAGAGAGAGAGAGAGAGAGAGAGAGAGAGAGAGAGAGAGTTAGGCTCTGTACTACAGTGTTTTCAGATGGTTGGCCAAATTCAGTTTTAGATCGCTGTTTTTGGGCAGCTGCTGTCGATTGCCTATTTGCAGTTTGCGAATTTTCTTCTTGCGTCGCGGACATCCAAAAGGGTGATATTTGATTTGGTAGCCATGACAGATTGTGTGTAAAGAATCGCCTAAGGATTGGTGCTCTTATATTTTTAGTTTTTTTTTTTATGGAATATATAAACCTTTCCATGGGGGATGAAGGCTTGATGGTTGTGTAAGGTAATGTTTTAAGATGCATTAATGCGATCTTTCCTAGATAGTGACCACCAAGGGTTTCCGGGAGCCGTTATCTAGGACTAACATTTCTTTGGGGTCATTATCTTGATGATATTTACAGTCTTTTGTTTATGTTTTCCCGGTAATCCCCAACGGGCTGGTACTAAACACGTCGCAAAAGCGGATAAATACCGGCTTAAAAACCCTTGGGATCACCATCTAGGAAAAATGCCATTAATATGCTAAAAAGTAAGGCGTTTCAGTAACATATTTTGAGAAAACTGAGCTTTTCTATAAAATTAATTATTGAGAGAGAGAGATAGAGAGCTACGGTTTTTCTATAAATTGCTTGTTAAGAGAATGATAGAGAGCTCCTGCTCTTTGCCAGCTGAATGATGGGAGATTGGAAAATTTGAAGCAATTTCAAAAGTTCTTGAGTAGAGAGAGAGAGAGAGAGCTACGATATTCCTCTGAAATGCTAGGAGAGAGAAAGAGAGAGACAGAGTGTGAGAAGAAGTTAAACATTTTCCATGATATATGTACGAGAGGGAGAATCAGGAAGAGAGTTGAGGTGTTTGTATGAAATATTAAGAGAAGTAGAGAAAGCAAGAGAGAGTTAGAGTTACTCTGAAAAATATAAAGAGAGAGAGGAAATAAAAATTAATTCTGAAAATGTAAATATACATATATATACAGTACTGTATATATATGTATGTATATATATATATATGTATAACTGAATCACGAAAATATGGAAAGTGATGAATTCATAAAGGACAAGAAGTTAAAAGGCCTTGCAGTACTCCACTGTTTCTCTTTCCTTCGTGGATTTTGTCTTTATATATATATATATATATATATATATATATATATATATATATAAACATAGAAAGAAAGAGAGAGAGAGACAGAGAGAGAGAGAGCATAAATACATAGAGGAAATCCCAGGCAAACAAACTTCGGCTAGAACCAAAAGATTTTTATTTCGGCACAAAACAGGTGACATTTTCGTGTTATTGACAAACTTACAACATGACAGTTGTGACATGGACAGAGAAAATACTGTATCGAACAAGACCGGGGAAAACGACTCTCATTTTCTCCTTTTTCAACTATATTTTCAAGTTGAATATTCCCTGCAGGTACTGTCATCATCTGGGACAGTTCGGCAAAGATGGTCTTAGTTTTTTAGTCGATCTTATGTATTATATATTTTTTTCATTATGTTTTCAAGTTTGTTAGAACTTACCATGTAAGTTCATTTCTTTTAGTTTCTTCATTAAACGTGTTTGCTACGATTAGTAATAACAATAATAGATATACATTTCTCTAATGCTTTCAGGCAATGCTGAGAAATCTTCAGTTTCTAACGATGCGTTTCTTTTTGTGCAACATCTGGTGTTGCAACCGGAAGGTTAAATAACTGAATACGTTATGGAAAAGGAAGTAATGTTCTAGAAATGTACATTTACGACAAACAGAAAATCATGCTGACAGCAAAACGCGTAACACGACGCGCATTAACAAAATTAAAATGTACACAGCAACATTTTTGTCCTTTTTTATTTTCACGCAGAGAACAGTATTGGATATTCAGGCATTTTACAGTATTAGTGCGGAGTAATTCTCCCCTTCAGTCATAATTAAAATGCGATTCTGAAGTATATTTTTGTAGATCATTTTTTAATATACTTGGTTTCACACAACGCTTACCCTCCAGTTAGTCGAACAAATGTACGTACTTTACCTCATCCATGAGAACAAAATCACATAAACAAGAAATAGGACAGAAACCCTTGAGCATCAATTATGTGACAAATCTGATTGGTTTAGTTTTTCCGTGATGTTTAATTACTGTGTCTACTTGTTCAGCGTAAATTATTATGTTCTTTATATTGAGCATATTGAATGTATCGTGGCTGTAACATTGTTTTTAGTTTTCTGTAAAAGAAAACTATTGAGATGGCTAATTGTCTGTCCGCCCGCACTTTTTCTGTCTGCCCTGAGATCTTAAAACCTACTGAGGCTAGGGGGCTGCAAATTGATATGTTGATCATCCACCTTCCAATCACCAAACATACCAAATTACAGCCCTCTAGCCTCAGCAGTTTTTATTTTATTTGCGGTTAAAGTTAGCCATGAGCGTTCGTATGGCACCGCTATACTGCAGGTCCCAACAACACAGGCCACCACCGAGCCTTGGCTGAAAGTCTCATGAACCGCGGCTGAGAGTTTCATTGGACGTGGCTGAGTGTTTCATACAGCATTATATGCTGTACAGAAAACTTGATTGCGCCGAAGAAACTGCGGCGCATTTTTTACGTGTTTTGTTACGCCCGTAAAATGCAGATTTTTTTCCGTAACCTCCCGCAAGAGTAGGCTATATTCTTAGGTGATACGCAGCTCTAGTCATCTAGGACGCTCACGCATCCTTCAAAGGAAGGAGGCTTCCACGCAACCACAGGGTTCCCTCTCCGCTTATTCCATTAGAAGGACGTCTAATGTTGTCGCAGATTACTGGTACAGATCCAGAGAAAGTCGTCCTTCTAAATGAGATACAATACTAATTCCTAAAGAGAATGAAAATCAAAAAGCATAATGATTATTCTTGGAAAAAAGGAAACAGTGTTACTACCACTCTGACCTATCAAAATTCCCATTTTGAAGTGGATATTATTATTATTATTATTATTATTATTATTATTATTATTATTATTATTATTATTATTATTATTATATCTGTCTTCACATAACAACCGGTTATACTGCTTGCAAGGTAACAAAGGAAATGTTTTACATTCATATTATTTTTCCCTATCATGCTAAGTACAACAATGGAATTATGAGATCCGTTAGATTAAGAGGCAATACAACGAAGACTATATTACATGCTGAAACTTTCAGTGGTCTGCGTAGTGCCACTGTATGAACGACAGTCAAATTATACGATCCATTAAATGGAGAGGTAATAACCGGGAGATTCGATCTCACCACTCATTTGCTCGCCAGAATCAACAGCGCGGGCTTAACGCGGCCGCAGCCAGAGAGCAATAATAATCCGAATAACGAGCTCTTAGGCGCTCGAGTTACTGTCTTCCAAAAGGATGTTGTGTTCTAGTTAGCTAACTGGAACACAATACACACACATATACAGTATATATATATATATATATATATATATATATATATATATATATATATATATATATTATAATGTAGAATCTACTGGTCACACTTCTCGAATTCTTCGCGCTTTTTTGGACACGCTTGTCATACAAAGCCTTAAGATCCAAGTGGAAGAAATTCCAAGCAGTTGTGATACCCGGTAGCGGGAAACGAACCCGCGTCACATAATGACAACGAGGTCACGTTACCGGACATCACGACTGCTTGGAATTTCTTGCACTTGGGTCTTAAGACTTTGTAGTGACACGAGTGTCCAAAAAGCGCGAAGAATTCGAGAAGTTAAGAGGAATTGTGGCAATTACAATTACACACACACACACTATATATATATATATATATATATATATATATATATATATATATATATATATATAAATGCATCATGCAAAAACTCAAATTAATTACCGTTGTAGTGAATATAGTCTATTGCCCTTTATACCAGGCAATTAGTAACTAAGCATACTACACTCAGTCTTTTATGATTTATAATTGGGTGCATAATAAGTATTTAATCTAGGTATTGTTCCATTTATTATACTGTTGATCGTTTACCTGTGCAGCAAGGAACTACGAGAACGATATTTCTGGCGTAATGTTTTATTACTACATTATTATATACACTTAAAAAAGACGGAGCTTCGGCGAGCATGCCATATAAAGTGTACGTGGTAAAGGTAATGTTTTGAACATACGAACATTACAAGAGCAACGAAATTTAAAAGTCATTTCAGTTTTGGCGATTAGGGTCCAGTGATGAAATATGAAACGGAAATTATGTCAGTGAAACCTTCAGTCAGTTTGCAAGCTGCAACGATTTTGTTTTAGGGAAAAAGCGGTTATCTGGTAATTGGTGGTTGGGAGGTGATAGTCCCTTGCGTTTATTTAGTCTCCTTGTCTCGGATTGCTGGTTACGCTGGAAGTGGCAGTTGAGGAGTTAATCAGTCTGGGCTTCGCTGAGCCGCTGTGAGGTGACGTTCGGTCTTCGTTAGTTGTCTCGTGGTGATTTTATTTTCAAGTCAGTACGTTTCTCGGTATATTTTATACTTCGGCAACATTGGGTGTCCATATAGTTTGGGTGTTCGTCGGGTTTCGTGTTTCGTCAACAGATGTTTTGGGTGAGTACGTGACTTTGTGTTTTATATATATTTCTTTGTATATATTTTGACTTTTTGTTTGATATATTGAAAATTTTGTCAGCAGTGATAGCGTCCACTGTTATGAAGTTGTAACTGCATGTGTCTCAAACTTTCTCCAGTCTTAACTCCTTTTGTCTTTCAGATGTTGCGAGGTGAAGGAAGAGTCGACTGCAATAGTACGAGTTGACTACAACCCCACGAGGAGAATGGTAACTATACCATTGTAGATGGTTAGTATCTTTAACTTCTGTTTCTTTTGCAAATCTTATTGCAAGCTAATCCTCCCCCGTCAGGGGCGGAGCCCCTGATGTGGGGAGGAGCCACTTTCTGACATACGGTAATTATTTACGTATGTCAGCGGTGGGGCTTGCACTTCGTGTAGTGTTTGTAAGTCTAGTAATTTTCAGTTCTTAGGTTTTGCGTAAGAATGGATTCGCTTTCTAGGCATAGTTTTTCTTCTTGGGTGTTATTAATCTTTAACTGATTTAGTTTTAGTAATAATCTAACAGATTTTAAGATAAATGGCTACGGTTGTGCGTATGGTGTAAAGTAAAATGTAACTTTCCTTGATCACAGCTTTATTATACGATTTAGCGAATCCAATATACTTAAATGCCTATGGTTGACGCTTTACACTGAGCAACTTGCGTCGTCTGATGCTGTGTTTTGCGTTGCAGATTGATGAGTATCTGATGAAGTCGAGAAATGGACCGACGCTTATTCACATTCCACCATAGCGGATATCTTTTGACCCCACAACAACGGCTCTGGTTTACGCGGTAAGCGCTGTAAGAAGGACGTCTCGAGTTTAAAGGTTATTTCCACACGCCGTAGTTTGTGGATGATTTCTTCGGTAATAAAGTTGCGAGTTATTGAAAACTCACTGAAATTCATAATTTTATTTTCAACCAGAGTATTTTCATGTATAAAGGCATCTGTGTGCAGCTGTCCATGCTGTTAGGGGTTTGATGGTAATGTTATGAGATTGCCCTTAAAAGGCGTCAAAAATACAATTGTGCTTTAAAAGCCTTTTAAGTCAGAGGTCACTCTTGGCCCACGAAATTAAATGATTAACATTCCAAGGCCTAACGCTGCGAGTTAAGTATATGTGTACTGCGGCTGATTTTGATGACGTATGCTTACATCGGTATCGACTTGAATTTAGCCTTGAATAAACAAAAAAAAACATACGAGAGGAAATTCCGTTCATAACAATGTGGCGTATAAACTGAGTGAGCCTTTCAACAGAACAAACAAGGAGGCAACCGATCAGGGCCGCTCAGAATAAAGTACTTGACTATTTCACGTAAAACTAAAACTTAAACAGCTATTTATAAGGGTGGAACTGAGGGCGAAGTAGTCTTAAGCAAGTAAAGCGTGAACCATAGCTGGACATAAACGCCGGGTGGTTTGTTCCTTAAGTGCGGTAATCGGAGTGCATTTTAGGCATTACTAAAGTTCTTGGCAGATAACCTGCGACCCCTTTAATTCCTTTTACAGTACCTCCATTCATATCTTAATTTCACACGACACCAGATTGCATCAAGAAAGGCAAGTTCTCGTGTGTTTTTGAGGAAGCCACAGATAGTTCATAAGACTCGCACAAGTGAATCGCACGAACTGCCGGGAAGTGGTGATTTAAATTTTTTTGAGGTAAAAACTTGTGTACAGTAAGTAAGGTAATTTGACCTCGTATCTTAGTTTCTGTGCTAAATGCATTGTATCAGGTGGATGATAGAAGTTAGTTATTTCGACCTATTTATAAAATAGACCTGATGGATTGGTGTAGAATATGTCGTTAATAGGACAGTGTCGGGTAAAATAAAATAAAATTCCATGTGAATGTTAGAGAGGACGGATGAAAGAAAATTCCTCATTTGTAAACTAAATTTCTGTCTCCAATCGCTACCGTTTAAAAACATAAGCAGGTATCCTCTACGCAAGGTCTAATTAACAGTAACATGATATTAACTGATAAAGTTCTGTTAAGTTCACAATTAACGAATCTAGAACATCATTATCAGGGACAGGTAAACAAGATAGTTACATCGAAATTGACCATAATTTCATCGTTCTTGATCCAACACTTTAACAGCAAACTAAAGAAATCGACAGAATTAACGATATTTGTTTTAGAAATTGTGCCAGCTATCGGCTGTAACAATGATGCATGGAATTTAGACGACGAATATCTGACGCTACCAACTGTGCTTATTATGGACATTTGGGTTTAAGAGCCTTTACCCTACGAAGAAGAGACATGCTTTATGTGAATGAAACTTGTTAATCATGTCCTGATTTAGGTGTTCATACAATGAACTATTTAGCCTTGCTAGAATGTTACTACTCCTATTTGTCGAGCTATGTACTAGACCAGAGTGTATTTTATGCTATTTTGCAGTAGGTGTAAACACCATTTAGCACAATAATAATATTGATGTATTTTTATTTTATGCAAATTTTCTAATCAAATTGAAACGCATGTCCAAAAGAGGCCTGATAGAGGGGGGAAATGTTGGGACAAATTAAGCCCTCTATTTCCTTTCTTCCTCTGTTGTTTCTACTTCGTTTTCATAGTGAGGGAATATGTATATATATACATAGTATATATATTTATACATGTATATATATAAATATATATACAGTATATATTTTCGTGGAGTTGGAGGAAAGAAAGAAACAAGTTGACCAAGCTCTTTCGCGTTATGTTCACACCACCTCAGGGTCAAGTGATACAAAAAATCAGTATTTGTTATAAATACACCTCTGTGGCAGCAGTACATAAACATAACTATCGTACTACTATTTTAAAACTATTTTTTAAACGTTATCTACAAGTAGTTAGTCCAGTTTGTACATCAAGGGGATGCTGTTAATGAAATCTACACGATTTGTCTTTATGATTCAACAACGTTTCTTTTCGTGATGTCTTTACAGAATATCATATCGTATGTATATAGGCTATATATTCATATACATATTTATATGTATATGAATATATATTTATGTATACATATGTGTATTTATATACACGAGGTATGTCTATTCAATAACGAGACTGTGATTCCACCTCGTAAACAAAGCCGTCTGAACCGGTGATAACTGCATGCGTGGTGACTTTGAACATGTCTGAACCTGCATGACGTTCAGTTGATTGTGAGTCGCCATTTTGTTTGGTTGTGTTTTCTGTCGTGGGCCTAAGTTTAAAAGTTGAACAACGTGTCAGTTCGAAATTTTTATTAAAATTACACAAAACACCAACAGACTGTTTTCAAATGCTTAGTACAGCTTATGGGAATGACTGCCTGTCTCGTGGGCATGTGTTTTGAGTGACACAAAAGATCCTTCAGCGAGGGACGTGACATTGTCAAAGGTGATAAAAGCCCTGGATGACCTTGCACTTCAAGAACTTAAGAAAATGTAGAAAAATTCAGATTGTTCGATAAGAAAGCCGACTCAACGTTCGAATGATAACTGAATCTTCACGTGAACATTGACAGATAAACAGTGCAAATGGGGAGAATATTGAAGGGGGAAACGCATTAAATTTGTAGTACATATAAACAAAGGTGAGTTATTTAATGTCTCGTTATTTAATAGACACATTTCGTATATGTGTATATATACATACTTATATACATATATGTATATATATACACATACTTATATACAGTATATACTGTAGATATGTACGTATATATATACATATAGGCCTATGTTCAGGGCCCCATAGACGATACGACCGGCGGATCAAGTTCCGTCCTAAGTCCGGTATCCGCGTTGCCCATAGACGTTCGATTCACTTCAAATTGCCGAAACCTGGTAGAGTAGCCTATGGCTAAGGCCCCACCGAATCCGTCGCGTGCGTCCAACACTGCCAACGCAGCCTATTCCGTCTTTAATAAGCGTGTCAGTATTCTGCGTGTGTGGCTCAACCAGACGAACGAGTGACGGTTACAAGACGGACAGTTTCGGCAGCACTTGCCGTCATGGAGGGAACGTGCGAGTTTTTGCTTAATGACTCATTGCTGTCAACCAAATTATAAGCGTTGAACAACAGGAAAATCTGGAGTCATGACAGAAATTTAGAACGAGGAAAGAGAGGAGAATATGCAACACTTTCATAAGTTACGACAGCACCCAGACAAGTGTTTTAATGTTGTCGGATGTCGCCGAAAACCTCTGACTTAATTCACGAGGGACTTATATCTCGAATATCAAAATTTGATAACAATTACAGATTAATATCAACGGAAGAGAGACTTGTAGTAACTCTGAGGTAAGGATTACCGATTTCGAAATTTGTAAAGCTGCACTTTATTTTATTAAATAAAAAAAAAATCAGATGTGTAGATTGTGTGTGAACTGAACACTAAATACAGTAACTTATGAAACAAAGGTATTTACATAAATGTATCCATTAGAATATAAAAAAAACTACACGAATCCTTTACCATAACCACAAATCATCACATTTGATTATAACTCAAAGTTGGGCAGGTGGTTGAAATGCAGGTTGTTGTAGGTCTACGTTTGAGTGGGGCAAGGTGGGAGATGGTGTCAAGCTCGGAGACGCATGTCCAACTGCGCATGCGCCATGCAGTCCGGTAATACGCCACCCACGCGCATGCGCCGTGTGAGGCCACTCGTATTCGAAATATGGCAGTTGATCGAGACGCACAAAAGGTTTATCCGTGCTGGACGCACGCGACTGATTCGGTAGGGGCTTGGCCTGAAGGCATGTCCGCTACGCTATGTGATGATGCTATAAAGGTTGCGCTCTTGCAACAGAAATTTGAAAACCCTAGCGATAAAGGAGAACCTGGCTTAAACTATGGATTGTTTATTTAATGAATTGAAACTTTACCCTGGTGACTGGTTTAATTACCCGAGAATGGACGAGCAGTCCGACATGAAATTATATATGGTCTCCCCTCTTCTAGAAATAAAAAAAAACACACACTTGTATGAGACGACCAATATCACTGTATGTACGAAAGGTTGCTGGACACACTCCGTTTCCGCGCCACAGTCGTTCCTTGGGGAATACCCAGCACAGCACCTCACAGTCTGTAGTGTACGGTAGGTCTATGATCCGTTAAAGAAGAATAGGTCCTTAAACCTGTTTCTGTAGCCAAGTGAGAGTACGATTTTCAACTCTTGTGCACAAAATTTTTAAATTTATACAAGGGAAAGTGAAGTATTATTGAAAATATAAACTTTTATTTTATGTACGGAAAACAACAATGTAATTTAAAAACAGTAGTACTATTGATACATACACACACATATATATTACATCCTTCTGTAATTTTCCAACAAATTTATCATACGCCTCAATTTGCTTTCCGACGACGTTCAATAAACTCCTCCCCAGAACTCGTCTGCCGACGTAGCTGCCATGTTCCCTTTCAGCGTCTAGTTGAAACCACGGTTCTCTCAGACCACGCCATAAACGCGGAGGTTTGCTTCTGGTTCAGATGACCTGATCCGGCGATCGTGTCGTGTATGGGGCCCCTTTTAAGACTCTATGGTATTGTCAGGAAGTCTGGAGGTGCTGTTAATTGTAGGCCTATATGGGGGCATGAAAGCTGAATAGGAGTGTATGTCTAATTTCATCTCTCTTACTTCCCGCATATATATAAGTTTTAATGTCTGAACCTTCTTAACTGTATATCTGGACGATATAACCATGATAAATCGTAATTAGAGAACTTGAACAACTTACTGATAAGCGAGTCTCTGTACCTATTGGACAAACACGTTTTGAACTAAATTCGACGCGTTCTGTCGACTCCATTAATCTGTTACATCTTACAAATGTCGTCTTTTTTTTTTTTTTTAAAGGAGCTTCCCGGGACTAAATGAAAATGCAGAAGTAGTAAAACGCTTAGATACTCCAGAGAGTTGAAATAAAGTCATGGCAAAGGTTAAAGTAACACCTCGCTCTTTTTAAAGGAGAGGCGTCCATTACTCAAGCTCTGCGAACTAAATAATAATAGTGTCAGATCAAATAGATGGGAATAGGAAGTATCACGTATTTAGTATATTGTACAATAGTCTTTATCTGAACACTGTATATAGTTACGTAAAATAACAGAAGTAAGCATAATTAGTTTAACTGATTTACAAATCCGTTGAAATGCTGGAGAGAGAGATAGAGAATGGAGGTCGTCGTTCAGTCGACAACAATAAACCGCGATTTAAATTGTCAAAATAATGGATAATAAATTGATGTGTAAGACTTCATGCGAACTCCTTTGTTAAGCCAACATTTCCATCAACTGATACGTATATCGTTTCATTCCCGTTTGCTTTTGCAGTCTATCTAGAACAATAATGCCAATAACGTCTGAATGTAATGGCAGTAACAGAAATTCACATGTAAAGAATAAAAGACACATTTGTGTAAGGGTACATCTAAAGTCAATGGGGTTTACCTCTACGCCACGGACACTATTCTTTAGGTCGTATTTTATGATATTTGAAAAGGCAAGTGTTCATCATAATCAGTAGCATGGCTACTGTCGCATTTTGGCGATAATACTGACTTATCGTAACAACTGGACTCTTACCGTATTTTTAGTGGCTTCCTGCAAACGCTTGCTATTTGTAGGCTGAACGTCTATGCTTGTAAAGGTTTTCAGAAAATGTTAAGGCTCTTTGGGATAAATGATTATGTCAGTCCTCTCTTTGTTTATCTGTCTGTTTGTATGTATGTATGTCTTTCTGTCTATTTCAGTCTAGCCATGTTTTTACAGTTATTGTAGTTTCTGTTTTTTCGCACAATTCATTTTATAATTTAGAAATGGTAAAGAAAGATTTTGGTCGTTACTTGTAGTTTTGTTTATTTATGTATGAAATGATATCAGACGGCACAGAAAATAAATACATACTGCTCCTTGAGAAATAAAGGTTACGTCGGTTAGACTGCTGAGATCTCAAAGAAACTAATGTTTTGGGTTGTGACGAAGAAATCATCTGACCAAAAAATGACAATCCACTAAACGGTGACGATCAAAGACCACAATATCAGAAACGAAGACGAAATACAAACCCAGCAGAGAGTCTTGACCAAAGACCAGCCTATGGAATGTGGTGACCAGATCCGTTAAATGATTAGCATCGAAGACCATTACAGAAGTATATCTTAGTTTAACCAGACCACTGAGCTGATTAACAGCTCTCCTAGGGCTGGCCCGAAGGATTAGATTTATTTTACGTGGCTAAGAACCAATTGGTTACCTAGCAACGGGACCTACAGCTTATTGTGGAATCCGAACCACATTATAGCGAGAAATGAATTTCTATCACCAGGAATAAATTCCTCTAATTCTTCGTTAGCCGGTCGGAGAGTCGAACGCGGGGCCAACAGCGTGCTAGCCGAGAGCTCTACCCACCCCTCCAATGAAGAACTAAGACCATTACAGAAAATTAATTTTCGTGACAGATGGCAGCTCACAATCAGTCTAAGGAAGACGTCACCAAACGGTAATGACCTGAAACCAATCTAACTTCTGGTGATGGCCAAAGACCCGTTCGTTGAATGGAGACGGTCAGACCCATTTGTTTTCATGACGATCATGAAGGTCTGGCCAGGCCACGGTGATGAAGAGATCAAGGTTTGAAAGGGGTCTCCTCGAATAGACGTGAGGAAATCAAGATGCAGATGAACAAAAATTCAGAAATATCTTTTAAACAAACTTTTGGATGCACGCGTAACTACGTTCATGGAAGGAGGCTAAAAATGCTTTTAAATTCAAAAGTTGTCCTGCAAAAGCCGACTTAAATTTTTGGATAAACGTGCAAAGACTCCTACAGATTGACGCAAACTAAGCAAAACACTCGAATAATTTTTTTGTGAAATTTTGGATTTACTAAGAAGAATTCATTAGAGACAGACACCAAGTTATCAGAATTTATAAACACTTCCCCCCCCCAAAAAAAAAAGTTAAATGGAATTTAAAAATGCACATATAAGTCTCAAGTGGTCTGGGGAAGTCATTCTTGCTTTGGGTGTTAATTCGGACGTGAATATGCTTCAATAACTAATCACAATATGAATGAATCATTATATGAATGAATGAAAAAAAGAAAATCCTTGTATTTTTAAAAGAGAAATTTTGCTGTCGAGGGTCAAAAACAAACTGTGACAGAGAGCAAACTTCAAGAAAGATAAAGGAAAAGAAATATATATATACATATATTGAACAAAACATAGATAGCACGAAGTTCGAGAAAGAGAATGCAACACAAGAATAAAAGAAAGTAAGAAGATAAAATGACACATAAACAAACGAACGGATAACAAGAATAAAGATGGGGCAAACTTGGGAAAGTCAGCAACAGCAAAAACTGAGAGAGAAAGAGAAGAAATGCGAGTGCGTATTTTTTCCGCCGTCACTTTGGCGCAAAGAAACGCGGCCTTAGATCTGGAATAACCAGGACTTGAAAAACACGGCCGTAGATCTGAAATAATCTAGGCTTGTTCAGCAAGTCGAGAGGAAAAAGGCATTGCACTGAAGTATCCGCCGATAAATTCGCTGGCTGCGGATAGGGTAAAGGGAATCTGAATGATTTTCAGTGAAAAATCACAGTCGTGTAGTCGATGGAGAATTTTAGAAGTGGAGTTTACGTATTATTCTTTGTAGGACCGAAAGAAAATGTGAATGAATGCCGTGCGTTGAGGAAAAAAATATAAAGTTAACGAAATGGTATGTCGAAACAGTCGGGGAAAAAGTTGACAAGAAATTATGTTAAATGAAAATTAACTGACAATATGCAGAGAAACTTTGAGGAAGGGGAAAAAATTATCATTTCAAAGGAATTGAGTGACTGATTTTCAAGTTAGAAAAAAAAATTAAATTTCTGCAACTCAGAAAGGAAATTAGAAAGTCCATGGGAGGGTTAAGAGAGAAAAAGGTCTTTGTAATTTGGCGATTTTTGCATTGCTTCGCAGCATTACTGTATTGAAAGACAGTTGTAATAAATTGCAATTTTGTATTCATATTCGTGACTAGAGGCCTCTTCTGTCCTGCTTGTTACGACCCATCAAAGTCGAATAGGAGCGGGGTATCTGATTGAGTGTTCAATTCTACATATTGGTTTTGACATTTTGTAGTTAGTGGCATTAGATCCTTTAAGTAGTTTGTTAAAATGAGGTCTGAAATCCAGCGGTATACATAATTATGAAATATAAGATATTAGTAAGGAAAAGAATTAGAAAACAACTTTGAAAATCTCAAAAGAAAAAGGAGAAATAGTGCATTTGGGCTTACCAGCGTTCAATTTTAAAATTGATGTTTATTATAATTTATAATTTATAAACTCACGCAGTGAATAATAATGTAGTCACTTTATTTAATTCTGTATATGGTATCATTCATAAAAATAACAAAAGCGGAATTAAGAACAGTCAAAATGGATTGTCTCATATAAAACCAACAAAATACTTGAGAACAATATTGGCATTTTAATTCGACGGCATCAATGACCAAAGTTGGTGTGACGCAATTTTTACAGAAATCCATAAATTGATTAATTAATCCTTTTTTTTTATTTTACAGGGGAGCCAGAATAGAATGCGACCTTTGGAATGAAAGTTAAGTTGTGGATTTCGCATCTTCAGTGACGCCACATTTGCCTCCAACGGGAAGCAAATGAAACGACCTCGGAGGCAACGAGATAAGGTGAGAGAGTACTGCTACATTTGACGAGTGAATGCCACGAAATATTAATAGAATCGATTCTTAGGCTTCATCTTACTTCCACTACCCACGCTCTCT
>NC_089784.1:5483003-5545503 GCF_040412425.1 Macrobrachium rosenbergii | reverse complement strand
GATGCGATGACTATGTTTATAATATAATGTGACTTTTAAATTAACCCAATTCCTGTTCACATTCGGTTACTCTGATGGACCTTTAGCCTCACTTAAACTACTGCAGCTCGCACCAGACATACAAGTTGTTGCAATTCTCACCAGAAGCCCCCCCCCCACCCCTCCCATCCGCCACTTCCCCGTGTTGTTTACTTGAATTATCAATTGCTTTTAGACTCCAAGAAGTAATGTCTTTAAGGAGTTCCAGTACTAATGAGTGCTTCAAAGGGAGGCATTTTTAACTATCAAATCAATCCTTCTCTTTCGCCCGTTGAAAAAGTACCGCTGATCAGTTCTCTGAGCCACACCGACATTATCATACGTTTTTGGCTCATTAGAGCATCTGTGGCTCTAATCTTGGGTGCTGTGTCATCTCCGTTGCCACATTCAGTCGCCTGTGGCCATGTGATGGCCATGCGACCGATGATCTCAAACCTTGATCTTTGCCATAGTCTTGATTGAAAATACAGGCAGTGCTAGTTTTCGTCGTCATTTGATACTTCGTTAAACACTTTCCGTTTCCTCTGCCCTTTTTATATGGATTTTAAAGTAATTGTTAAACGTAAGAATGTCTTTAGTTATTCACTTAATATATACAAATGTCTTGAAGGCTTTTCCTGTAAATTATATGACTTGTTGATAAGTTGGAGATTATTTAATAAATTAATAAATTGCTTCTCCTCCGACTGAGAGCATCACAGGAAGAGAAATTACTATTGATCTGTAATTTTCACATAATATTTAAGAGATAGGTCTATCGTCGTCCCTTACGCTGTGAAATGTCAAATGTTGTGCCTTTATCAGCTAAGAAAATGGTACGTTAACATTTCTTGCTTCTTTAAGTAACTTTTTTTTTTTACTCTGGAATTCGATAAATTAGAATAAAAAGAAAAATCTATTATTCTGGATTTTTGTATGTCTGGAAAATGTTTTTTTATTATTATTTTAATGTCTCAAGAAGCAAATACGGAAATGATTATGTTAGGGTTATTGGAAATTTACAGATTTTTTGTAGCTTTCAAAAAGATAATGTAGAAAATTTTTTATGGTTCTAGTAAAAATTAAAAGTGATTTTATTATGTTTCTTCGAGATGTACGGGAACACAAATTCTTAATATAGCCTGTTACATGTCGGAATGTTTTTTTTTTTTTATATTTTTATAAGCAGGAATGAACAATCAGTCTTACTGAACGAACGATAGACTTTCTAAAAAGAGCCTTCAAGACTGATTCCATACAACAGCGCCCTAAGATCACATTCTTATCGTAAAGAATGGGAAACTTCTCACAAAAGACGAAATCAGCTTTTCCTGCAACACCAGTTACCGAATGCGAGGAATAACAAGTGCTTTGTTTTCTTCGCAAACGAACTCCTTATACAAAAGGGGACTCGATTCCATCCTGCTAACACACACACACACACACACACACACACACACAAAACCAAAAAAAGCAAAATTAGCATTTGCCGTGCAATTATTGAATGTCATTTTGCTTTTATATATGTTTATCTTTATTTTGACTACTTTCCGTATATTTTTAAGTGCCATAAAATTTTCTAGATAAACATTAGTCGTGTATTATCTAGCAATACCGACAAAGGACAGCACAAAAAGCACAAGTTCAAATACATTCAGGTACCGTCAATCTCTCCTGATAAGCAAAGAAAGCAAGAGTCCCGAGAATAAGATTCAAGAAAGACGAAATATACGTTTTTTAAAACAGAGGATGCGTTTCTTGAAGGCCAGTAGATCTTCGACGATGCTCCAGAAAACCGCAGTGTCAGAAAGCAGTGAAGTGTGCTTCCTGGTGAACTGCGAATCCGAGGAAAAAGGAAATAGGAAGCCGTTGGCCCGATCTCGAAGGCTTGAGGAAAGCACCGCATAAAAAAAACGGGCGTGAGAAAAACATCTTTGCGAAGGAGAAGAGCTTTCGGGGAAGATATATATTGTTAGGCTATCATGCGGCAAAAATCGAGAGAGAGAGAGAGAGAGAGAGAGAGAGAGAGAGAGAGAGAGAGAGAGAGAGAGAGAGAGATTTTCGAAGAAAACTAGAGGATTTGTGGGTTAGATCCTCTCGAAATGCTTAGCAAAATGTGGACGTCGAGCAGGCTTCTATTAAATGATCTCCAATTTATGAACAAGTCATATAATTTACGGTAAAAGTCTTCAATACATTTTTATATATTAAGCGAAAAACAAAAGACAATATTACGTTTAATATATAAAAAAAGGATGAGGAAACGGAAAGTGTTTAACGAAGTATCAAAGGAAGATGAAAACTAGAACTGACTGTATTTACAATCACAATTATGGCACAGATGAAGGTTTGGGATCATTGGTTGTATGGTCATCACATGGCCACAGGCGACTGAATGGAGCACCGGAGATGACACAGCATACCCAAGGTTAGAGCCACAGATGCTCTAATGAGCCAAAAAAGTATAATAATGTCGGTGTGGCTCATAGAACTGATCAGCGGTACTTTTTAAAAGGTCGAAATAGAAGGATTAATTGCATAGTTAAAAATGCCTCCCTTGGAAGCACTCATTAGTACTGGAACGCCTTAAGGACGTTACTTCTTGGAGTCTGAAAGCAATTGATAATTCAGGTTCAAAGCATTGGGAAGTGGCGGATAGGAGGGCGGGGGTGGGGGGTGTGGTTCTGGTGAGAATTGCAACAACTGGTATGTCTGGTGCGAGCTGCAGTAGTTTAAGTGAGGCTAAAGGTCCATCAGAGTAAAGGAATGTGAACAGGAATTGGGTTAATTTAAAAGTCACATTATATTATAAACATAATCATCGCATCTAAAATACTTTATTTGTTCAGCATAAAATAGAGAATAAAGTTCCTATTCACAGATCTAGCCATTACCCTCCTGGTAACGAAGGCCGCATCATTACCGCGGCCGTAATCAAAGGAGCAAAACCTCATCTTTTTGATTACCTGAAGTAAATTGGACATGTAATTTCCTCTTAAGCCTCTAATTTAATCTCCGCCGTTATTCCAGTTTTTGTGAAACTCAGGGGAATTAAATACCTCTCTCTCTCTCTGGAATATAGCTGGTGGAAATATTGGCGATAAAACGTGAAACACAAATAACTTGGAGTATATATTATCTGTTCCATTTAACCTGTTCATTGGAAATTTTCAATTCAGATTATCATTTAGAAAAGAGGCGTAATCATCTTTCTAAAGAAAGACAACTAATATTGCCTTACTGTACGCATCTCAGTTCAAAAGATTTAAATTGCTGTGCTTAGATTTTTGTGCACATCTAAAATTCACAACTGAAACAAACTACGTCTTCATTTGTTTTCCTTATTCTTATTAAACAATATTCGGACAAGAGAGCTGGAGGATCTAGTTTGAATGGATCGCCTATCTCGACCAGACCTGCAACTCTCTCCTGTTCAGGAAATTACCAGAAGTTTTCTTTTTTTTCGAACAAACGAACGAATGAAACGAGAGACTGGCATATTTTCCCTTCCCTAAATACAAACACATTTCTCTCTTTTGCCTTTAATCCGATTTGCAATCAATGAATTAATTAGACTTACCTTACCTCCTCTTTGAAGGAAGTCAGGTCAAAGATTGGAGGGGAAATTGGGTTTCAATGTTCGCGGGGCTATAATCTCAGTTGGAGATTTGTATTAGATTCTACTACCTACACCTTAGGAGTACATATATACATACATACAGACATACATACATATATGTATGTATGTATATCTACACACTCATACACATACACGCACACACACTTTATATATATATATATATATATATATATATATATATATATATATATACTGTATATATATATATATATATATATATATATATATATATATATATATATATATATATGTATGCATATATGTATGTGTACAATGGACTGTGGATTAGGATGAGGAAAATATCATAAAAAAGTGATCTTTTATCACGCAATCAAGGAAAATGAAAGTAAATTTTCAGAATTATTATGGAACATAATCATAAAGATTTGTATTGTATTTAAGCATTTTACTTCGATGAAGAATATGCTAGATTTTCAAAATACCTGAAATCAAATCATCTAAAAGGCAGACGCACGTAAGGAGACCCTTGAAATAGTAAGACCCATTTGATTGGTAAACTAAGATTTTCCATTTCTGATAATCAGAAGCTTTCAAGTAAATTGGTTCACAGAAATATAGTTGAAGCGTCTTCCAAACTCGATTCTATAAATTGATTTCAGAATAAAAAATGAAGCAATATCTCCCTCCGTTTCTCTGTCTGCGTCTCTGTCTCTCTCTCTGTTCCTCTGTTATTGGTAGTTATATCGTATGCTATCACTTTCACAGTGAAAAATTTAACTGGTCTTTCTCTCTCTCTCTCTCTCTCTTTAAGCCTCTCTTTCCTTCTCTCGCCCAGGAGATGAGATTTGATTTTTTCTTTCAAGTTCACCCGAGTTTAATCAAATTCATGCTCTCTCTCTCTCTCTCTCTTTCTCTCTCTGAATAATAGCGGTATCATTTACTGCTGAAGACTTTCATGCTAATCTCTCTCTCTCTCTCTCTCTCTCTCTCTCTCTCTCTCTCTCTCTCTCTCTCTGAATAATAGCGGTATCATTTACTGCTGAAGACTTTCATGATAATCTCTCTCTCTCTCTCTCTCTCTCTCTCTCTCTCTCTCTCTCAGAAATTGCAGGAGGCGTACCGTAAGAAATAAAAAACTGAAAAAGAATGAAGGCAGTATGTATGTGGGGTATGAAATGTAATTAAAAAGATTATTTCAGGATTAGTCAACTTCTGCTGAAGCTGATGATTTTGATGATCTTAAGAACTTAGTGCTTCATGAATTTTCAAGGACAACGTACCCCGAGAGGTTAAGTTATTTATAGATGATAGGCGTGAAGAATCCTTTGCAGGCGCGATTGCGTTGGCACAGGGGTACAGCCTGCCCAACTCATGGTTTTAGTGAAGCTAAGAAGAACGGTGGTAGGTACCGTACATGCCCATGGATAGCTCGAGATTGGCTGAGAATCAATGTTTCCGATACCGTTGCCGTGTTTTGATCAATGATAAAATATTTCTTTAGTAACGTATTTGAATTTTTATATCTTATGACGATGCAGATATTGCTGACGATGGCTGTTAATCAAATATTCCACGGATGAATATAAAATTTAGCTAAAAATCAAGCACAACCAGGATCATATACTTATAGATAAAAACACAATGTAATTCGATAAGAAAGGTAGGAATATACAGATGAGAATAATAAAACGTCAAAGAAATGAATTAACAAACACGTAACTATTTTCAGAAATTGATGTCTGAATAGAAATAGATGCGTCTATAGACAGCTGCATAGAAATTAACTTGCAAATCTGAGCAAACTCTCATCGTGTTTTAAAAGAAACAATGAAAGGCTCAAGCAGGACTCACCTTCATTTAGACCAGGCTCCTTAATCCTTTCGCGTTATTAAAATCAAAGAATTGGAACTGAATGTTCCTGAAAAGCAGAGAACGTGGCCAACCAATTACTGATCACATGCACTGGCGTTCCACTTCTTAATCAGAGTCATACGTGCTAATAAGTAAATTAAGTAATATTTGTTATCTTCAAGTAACTGAACTGAAGCCAAAATTTTATTTTGTTCGGGCTTTGATTGATAGAGCGAGATCACCTAATGGCCTTATCTAATTCATAACCGCAGGACTTCAAGGCTTCTTATATGTATTTATGTATTCCTTCCTTACCTGTCATAAGTTTAATGTCGATGGTATACTCCTATTGGCGTTAATTGATAGATTTTTTGAGTGCAAGAGTTATTGACCGGAAGATGGAAATGTCACGGGGTTTCAGGTACAGTTCATTTCAGGATGTAGTCTTTGATATTTTCACTTGCATTAATTATTAATTACATATTTTTATAACAATTAATTGCCTCCGTGCCAGGCGATCATATTTCTGCTTCTCTGGGTTATATGTTATCTTCGTTAATTAAATCCGTATTGTACCATAAACAATGAGATATTTAATATCAAGATTGTTTGTCAGTCTCCTGACAAGTGTCCATCGCAGTAAATTCATTTCAAGTGTTCTCATTTAGTTTTACTTTCTAAGATAATTAAACTGATGATTGTGTTGCTTTTCTGTTGAAGCTTGAGTTCGGTTCATAATTATACCCTTATAAAACAGATGAAGTTTTCGATACAATGAAAATAATTCGTCAAATGAAGTGAAATCAAACAGATTTCCATAGAAATATAAAATTTAAGTTGCTTTTCCAGCTTCTTTCGTATACATTTCTACCACTTCTTAGCAGAGAGAGAGAGAGAGAGAGAGAGAGAGAGAGAGAGAGAGAGAGAGAGAGAGAGAGAGAGAGAGATTATATCTGGGGCGTCAGACGCCTTTTTCAATGAAAAGACTCCTTTCAACTTTTGGATCCATTCAGGTTTTTCAATGGTTGATTTAGCTGAAAGCAAAGAAAGCAATATTTAAAAAAAAATGTTAATATAGGAATATGTTGCAAAATTACCTTTCCATTTTAATATCGGACATTTTACATTTTCCACTCTGTTCGTTCCTAAATTGTCCACGAGTTTAATGTCCTCTTTCGCTGGATTATTATTATTATTATTATTATTATTATTATTATTATTATTATTATTATTATTATTATTAGTATTACTATACTTTTAGTAAAGATTATAAGGATGTCGAAAAATGCTTTGCAATTACCTGAGTGAGGGGAAAGAATCAGAACTTGACAATAAATGTTTTCAAGAAGAATAAATTCCATTTAAAGAAAATGAGAGCAATATATAAGAAAAAAAAAATCGCCAAAAACGGAGAAGACTATTGATTCCGGCGAGGTAGGAGCTAATGGTGTGGGCGAGATTTTGAGGGAAATCTCGAAGCAAAACAGAGAAGACGAATATAAAAGAATCGGGAAATGTGAGATTTTGCAGGAGGAAAATGCATGGTAGCGAAAGAACGAGAATATAAGAATTACAGACAAAGGTTTGGGATTACGAGAAAGTCAAATATAAATGAGGGTCTGGCAAAAGTTTTGGAAGAATATCAGTAGAACCCTTGGGGGAGGGGAATATTGTTTTTTTTCTGTATTAAACATATCTTTCTGTATTAATATATCTTTAAAGCCGAATGAGCAAAGAAGTCTTGAAACAAACTGTATAAAAGAAGAGATAGGGTCAGTTAGAAATTGGATTTATGTACTGGTCAGTGAGTAGTTCGAAATTTTGATGACTGTAAAGGAGAGTGAAGAGGAACAACTGTGAATGACTGTAAAGGACAGTGAAGAGGAACAACTGTGAAAGCTGCAGAGGTTGTTGAATATCTTAGAATGGTTGCGCAGTTGCTGTTGAGGGCACAAAGACAACCGTGAATCTGAAAAATTGAACAGATCCAAGAGTTATGGGACTATAGAGGGAGAGTCTCGTCTTGCAGTATTTGAAAGAGGGAAAGTATGATAGGGCGATTATGAGTATGAAAAAGTCATTATATTTAATACCCCTGAATATATTTGTGGTAAAATAAAATCAACGACGTAATGGTCTCTGTAGAAAGGTCAGTGAAGATTTTGAATAGAGAACGGTGTTGGGCTCAAGGCGTTCATTATCAGCACAATTTTCCTTATTTCCACAATGGTGTACTTTAAAAAATACCCCTCACGCCTTAGCTTTCCACTTTACTTCCCTCTTAGACTCTTCTAGGTTTTGGGGCACAATTGGCACCGGGAACGCCTCACGAGCTATGAGACCAAAGTTCGACTCCTGAACCAGGGCGGGAAAGGGAAGAGACGTTGTCCAAAAAAAAAAAAAAAAAGTTCATTGTTGACCTAATCGTTAAATTAAGTAAGTGGCTGTAGTTGAGACTTGTGGGTTGCAGCTAGGGTGGCGAGACTGAAAAAGAGTAAGATGAATGAGATATATAACAATCGTGAATTATAATTACTCCGTCAAGCTATATACCGTCTTGTGGATCTGTCCAGAACGGTGGGATACGAGAGTTTAGTAATCCTATATCACACACACACACACACACACACACACACACATATATATATATATATATATATATATATATATATATATATATATATATATATATATATATGATTATTATCACTTTTGTATGTGATTCATTTATCACACATTACCACAGGTGAAAAATAAGAAACAGGGTGTAGGTCCTGTGGTAATGTGTGATATATATATATATATATATATATATATATATATATATATATATATATATATATATATATATATATATATATAACTTCAGCAATATGAGATTTTCCTTAGCACTTGTTGGGTCGCAGGAAAAAGGGTTAAATCGAAAGTTAGTAAAGCCCCAAAGTGCCAGAGATATATCAGGAAAATTCATAATCCTAATAAATTTAGATTAATGTCATATTTCATTACAGTATTTGCTATATAAAGTAAAATAATGCCCAATATTCGCATTATTTAAAAGTAGCATCAGACCTTGCGTTGGATTTTGTATTAGTCAAGCAATTATAGGATAGACTCTGTCCACATTTAAATAGATGACATTCTTCCTATCATGACGGTGAAAGGTATGCCAACGTACCTTTGAGCGAGCTACTCTTACGTATGCGTAGGTGCATTATGCCTTCGCGTAGAAGCATGTGCAGAATGAAATAAAACTTCTCACTTCTTCTCTTATATTCTATTCTTTTTTATTTAGACTTCACAAGCATCTGAAATTATGGTAATGGTTAATGTAGCCGTCAGATATTCAACTTGTCCTAACTGAGCAAACATGAAGGAAGTAAATATCCAATTGCCGAGAGACAAATATTTAGGTTAACTGTCAGAAAGACTAAGCTGCGTCAGCAATCTCTGAGAACAGTAAACAAAGTCAAGGTTACAGAAGAAATTATACAGAAAAGAATACCTGAAGTTTGACGTCCTTGGAACATCGAGGAGGGTACATGTTGAATTGTTCAGTGTATTTACAGAGATGAAAAATGAAAGGGGGTCATGTTAGCACAGACGGATGAAGAGCAAAGCGACAGAGAAAAGCCAGTTGTTTGATGGAGAGTCTCCAGGGAGAGGGGGAAGCATTTTAATTCCAGTATAAGAACAAAATTATAGATGGACAGTTTCACGTAATGAAGCGTATGGGGGCAATTGGTGGGCCGAATTTAATTGCGGGATGGACTGGTTGATACTAATAATTTTATGAATCGAATAATTCGAGAAAAATATCGTTTTAGAGGTTTAATTAGAATCAAATGTTTTGAGAGAGTGGTGAATGGAGTAAGGCAAAGAAATAAGGCAATGGAGCATAAAAATAGATCCAGGTGATTCGAGGTGTTTGCTGTGTCAAGAGAATGAGGGAAGGGAGGTCTGAAAAACGGTTACATATACGAACTTTTTGGTAGCTAGAGAGAGAGAGAGAGAGAGAGAGAGAGAGAGAGAGAGAGAGAGAGAGAGAGAGAGAGAGAGACAGACAGACAGACAGACACAGAAACGTCTGTGTTGACTGAGTGGAGAAACACCGACATAAAAGCTAGCTCGAAAAAACCCAGGAGACGAGGAAGATAGTGCTTAACAACACTGAATGTCTTTGAATAAACAAGACGTGGATGCCGATTCTTTACTCTTTATTTTGATGCGATTTGGAGGTATGGGGATGGTTATGCGTTCACCTCTGGACGTGAAAAATCCGACAGTGAATAAAAAAAAACTCCCTAACTTTCTCTCCTTGAATAAACGTTATTTCTCCCCTTCATATCAAGGTAAATGTCACTTTCAGTGACAAACAGATTTTCTTGGAGCAAATGAATAAAACGTTCATAAAAGCTAGTTGCCGCGCCAATCGGCTTACCATGGAGAACAAGAACACGTAAATTCGACCCTACCGTTTTTATTATTTATATATATATCGCTGGTCAATTCAGCGAATACTGTGAACGTTTCAGTGTAGATGATTATAGCATTATTCAGTACTGTTGCAGTACTATTCTAAATTCCGGGAATTTTCTGTCGTTTAGTTGGCAATTGAAAAGGAAAAATAAACGGCTCTATGGAAAACCGCTGCTTTGGTCGAATGTTAGCATCCTGAAATCGCCGCGTTACGTTATGACTCCCTTTTCATGAAGTGACTTATGTTAATTTCTAAACAATTATGTAGTCTGTTTGCATTTCAGGCTGAGGAAAAAGTACTGCAGAAATTGGATAATGAGAAAAAATATCGAACTTACAGACAAACAAACCGAAAAAAAGTCAATTGTCAGCCGTCATGCATCTGTGGAACCAATTACAAAGAAATTTGATATCAGCCTTTTTTTTTCGGGAAATGAATTAGAAAACGCTGAACGGTAAATTTTCATACCCACTAAAAGCAACAGATTCTTTATACCTTTTTTGTTCACTGGGCTAAACCATGAAAACTTTGATAATATTATCTGTGACTGATATAGTTTACTAATTAAGAATTAAATAAATGACGAAATCAGCACCACTCACAATATATCCTCTCGATTTACTTTGTGCGAACTGAACCGAACATACCGGCAAGATCTAGTTCTCTTTAGAGTGAATAGATAAAAAAAAGAGATAACGATATGAAACGACCAAAGAGGAGAGGAAGGGAGTTCTAGACGAAATGTAAATGGGTCGGTTGAAATCCTTCCGGGATAAAGTAACCCGTCAATTTTGGAAGCAAAAGTCAAGCCACGATCCTAAATCGTTTACATGTAAACCAGATTCCTTAATCTTTTTTGCATTATCAAAAAATGAAAATGGAGTCGACCAACTCTGAAGGAAACACGACGGGTTAACAATTACCGAAGACACGCACTACCAGGCCTCTTTTAAATCCGGCTCATGTAACCTGTATAAAAAAAAGTAGGTAGGGCAACACTTTTTTTTTTTTTTATTCAGGTACTGAACTAAAGCTACTCTATTTTATTCTTCTCCTCGGTGTAAAAGGATCAGTAGAGAATGGAAAATATAATATATATATTTTCCATGCTGTGGCAACTCAATGTCTTTATTTAACCCAGGTTTAAAAGGCGTTCATATTTCATCCTTTCAATTCTTGATTTTTAATTCGTATACCATTATCTCGTTGGTTAATGATCGGGTTATACTGATTTACAAGCATTTTTCCATTTACTTGAAGGAGGAAGCAGTTTGTTTATTTATTGATTTATTCATCCACGCAATATTTCTGACTGACATTTAACAGGTGAAAAGATAATTATTTAAAGGAATTTGTCAACAAGTACCTCATTTACTGAGAAACATTATTAACTCCTTAATGGTGTCAGTTGACATTATTTAATATATACAGGTTAAAGACAGTCAAAAGGATATTACCTCTTTAATGGTGTCAGTTGACGTTATTTAATATATACAGGTTAAAGACAGTGAAAAGGATATTAACTCTTTAATGGTGTCAGTTGACGTTATTTAATATATACAGGTTAACGACAGTGAAAAGGATATTAACTCTTTAATGGTGTCAGTTGACGGTATTTAATATATACAGGTTAAAGACAGTCAAAAGGATATTACCTCTTTAATGGTGTCAGTTGACATTTAATATATACAGGTTAAAGACAGTGAAAAGGATATTAACTCTTTAATGGTGTCAGTTGACATTTAATATATACAGGTTAAAGACAGTCAAAAGGATGTTAACTCCTTAATGGTGTCAGTTGACATTATTTAATATATACAGGTTAAAGACAGTGAAAAGGATATTAACTCTTTAATGGTGTCAGTTGACATTTAATATATACAGGTTAAAGACAGTCAAAAGGATGTTAACTCCTTAATGGTGTCAGTTGACATTATTTAATATATACAGGTTAAAGACAGTGAAAAGGATATTAACTCTTTAATGGTGTCAGTTGACATTTAATATATACAGGTTAAAGACAGTCAAAGGATATTAACTCCTTAATGGTGTCAGTTGACATTATTTAATATATACAGGTTAAAGACAGTGAAGAGGATGAAGAGGTTTTAGGAACAACGTCATTGGCCCTTTGCCTCGAATCAGTTACCAATTTATATTCAGTCGACTTTGTTCTCAGCTGTTACATTCCTAGCTCCTCGCTTGCATTTCAATTTCTTTATCAATTAAATTGATATCGAGCGATAAACATTGATGTTTTTGATGTTAAGAACCGTCTGGTAAATTTTTATGACAAACGCTCTCTCTCTCTCTCTCTCTCTCTCTCTCTCTCTCTCTCTCTCTCTCTATATATATATATATATATATATATATATATATATATATATATATATATATATATATATATATATATATATATATATATATACGCACACATTATATATATATATATATATATATATATATATATATATATATATATATAATATATATATGTATATATATATAAATTATATATACAATTATGAATTCTGATGTACCTAAATTGAATGCACGGAGAATGATATGAGCGGTTATCAACAGTCGTCTCTCAAGAGAGAGAGAGAGAGAGAGAGAGAGAGAGTGTTAATCTTCACTTTCAGACTCGGCTTTTCTCAATTGCAAGACTCTGTACCAGGACTAGGGGGTTTTAAATTCACTCACATTTTGTAAAGCTGGGTTGGGTGAGGGCAACGATATCTTGCTTTCTTCAGAATTTTGATATAATATGAGACGACTAAAAATTGACTTTTGTAATGGGGATTTTATATTTTCCATTCCGTTCGTTCATATGGAATTATCCCACAAGCCTAATATCCACTTTCTTTAGATTAACCTATATTTTTCCATTAGCAAACAGCCCAGTCTCAGGATGCGTTCCTGGAATAATCTACGTGACTGCGCCAGACTTTTCTTCACGGAATAGACACGTAAGAAGTAGTATTCCATGTAATTGTGAATATAAAAGTAGTATTATATTCATAATTATTTTCTGTCTCAATACAATCACAATTATTTTCTGTCTCAATACAATCGCGTACACAGTCTTATTTCAAATGTGAACTGGAAAAGTAGCTTCAAAAATAACAGTAATACTACTAATAATAATGATAATAACATTAGTCTATATCCATATACATGTGTCTATATGTCCGCCTGCACGTTTGATGGTTAAAATCCTCGTAAAGTGCACAAACGAAATACATGAACTCAATATTGTTAGAATCGAAACGCTTTTGAACCGATTTGGGCTCATTAAGTTGCATTGTTTTGAAGCAGCCATCCTTCCACCTTTGTAGGACGGTTCTGATTTCGTAACTAAGGTGAGAGCAAATCCATTAAATAATAAGCAAACAATGCGCCGAAGTTTCTTCGGCGCAATCGAGTTTTCTGTATAGCGTGTAATCAAAGTCACCGAAAATAAATCTATCTTTCGGTTGTCTCATTGTAATGCTGTATGAGTCGCAGCCCATGAGACTTTCAGCCACGGCTCGGTGGTGGCTTGTCCTATAGCGTTGCCAGATGCACAATCATGGCTAACTTTAACCTTAAATCAAATAAAATCTACGGAGGCTAGGGGGCTGCAATTTGGTATATTTGATGATTGGAGGGTGGATGATCAACATACCAGTTTGCAGCCCTCTAGCCTCAGTAGCTTTCAAGATCTGTGGGCGGACAGAAACAGTGCGGACAAAAAAAAAAAAAAAACGTGCGGACGTGACAGACAAAGCCATGTCAATAGCTTTCCTTTACCGAAAATTGAAAAAAACGCGGATTTATACGAATTTTTGTGTCTTTCGTTTTCATATTCTTTGTCATTTTTCCCACGATTCGAGATATGCCATTCGGTGATTTTGTCGAACAACCGATTTCCTTTTCAACTGTCACTTGAGACAGACAAACTGGCAAACTCACAGACAGGAGACTAAAGGTCGCATCTATATACCTGGTTGGAAGCCTGCTGATACTCCTTTAATAATTCCATAGGGACTCCTGGTTATCTGGGCTGCTATTTCTTTTCTCTTACAATATAACACAAGAAGTTTTTCTTTTTCGAAAAGCCGGCTTAGGGGCGAGGTTTTGGACAAATAAATTGTTATTATTATTATTATTATTATTATTATTATTATTATTATTATTATTATTATTATTATTTATATTTAAACAACATTATTTGAAAATAAAAAAAAAATAATGTAATTGCTTGCTGCAGCGGACTGAGTCCGAATGTGACTGTGAATATCATCGAGAAGATTGAGCTCCACCTACGAGAGTTGGACGAATAATGATGAAAGAGGCTTAAGGATAAGTTGGAGGTAGGAGCTGGAAGCTGGAAGTGTGGTTAGAATTGTCCATGGAATCTTGAAACAGAGAGAGAGAGAGAAGATGAACTGAATTTACGAAAACAAGATGGTTAGTGTAAGGAAATCATACGGATTGCCATTGTGAGATAAAAGAGAATGAGGCTGAAAGAATTTTGAGAAAGAGGTTTTAGATTAGGAAAAGGTGAGAAACAAACTTAACAGCCAACAAATGGGTTTAGGAGGAATATCAGCCGGTTCTCCAGGATGTAAATAATTATTTTGTTTATTCCTCGACTAGCCTTAAACCTGGGTGAAGAGCAAAGAGGATTCTGAATAGGAGATATAATTGAATAGGAGATATAATTGAACAGGCGATATAACTGAATAGGAGATATAATTGAAGATATACTGTCGTGAGTGTGCTTGTCAGTGAATAGTTCGAAATCTAGTTGAATGTGAGTGACAGAAAAGAGGACGGCCTGTGGGAGTTAAGGGGGAAGCGGAATATCTTAAAATAGGTGTCGCTGTGACTTTTGTGGATATAGAAAACATTATGAAAATTAGAAAAAATATTCTAACGGCTATAGGTGTACAGTAGATATGATTACTTGGGAACTGCTGGTCGATGGTGGTGGAAAGGTTTTCAAAGGATTCGAGATGAGGAATCATTGCCCCTCTCCTGAAAGCAAAATATGGTATAGAAGAATAAAAGATTTCTAATGCTCAATATTTCTGAATACTACAAAGGACAGTTTTGACTGGGAAAATGAGAAAACGGTGAGAGGTTGAGGGAGTTGACTGCAGGTTTTGAAATGGAGTATGTTGTGGGGCTTAGGACGTTCATTAACAAAAGTTCCTTGTCTCTGTAATGATTCACTTTTGAGAAAAAAATACCATTGTCTTTTAGTCTCCCACTTCTCCCTCACCCACCACCCTTCCCTCTCTCTCTCTCTCTCTCTCTCTCTCTCTCTCTCTCTCTCTCTCTCTCTCTCTCTCTCTCTCGCTTTGCAGCTTGTGTCTCTAAACGCCATCATTCGACCCCTGAATTTTGCGAGGAAAGGAACGGTATGGGATGGATCATTTCCACAGGAATCCGGGATTCGTCTGTTGAGCTAAGCATTTGATTAGGTACCTGGCTGTAAGTCTAGTATTGTAGGTCACAGCGAGGGTGGAAAGAATGAAGGACAAGAGAAGGAGGAAAAATTACATCCATAAGTGCTCCATCAAAATGTAAACCACATATAAAAAAATGGGAAGATCATAACTTTGTCAACTTCTCTGCATAGAGATAAGATCGTTCTTCAGATTTTCTCTCTCTCTCTCTCTCTCTCTCTCTCTCTCTCTCTCTCTCTCTCTCTCTCTCTCTCTCTCTCTCTCTCTCTCCGTCATTGCTCTTCACAAAACATCCTTTCCTATTATATATTTAATTTCATTTTGTCCTATCTGTGAGTGGATTCTTCTTAATGACATCTTTAATTTTTTTCCCTTTTTTACTTTTTTCCATCACTTATTTCCTTTCCGGTTTAATACACTTCGCTTAACTTTTCCACCTCTCCCAAATGGAACGTATATTCCCTAACAAATTAAGCTCCATCAGCATTCCGATATTCTTTTGTGCTTAATATCTTCCATAACATTAATGTTATTTATTTCTAAATTCACCCGACGCAAATTCCGTTCCCTGTTTCTCATTTCATGGCGTTTTTTCATTCTTTAATTGCCTCTGTTCTTTCAAAAATGTTTCTTCCTATATTTCCCAATTTAGATAATGTCATTTCTTTACAGCACATTACAACACTCTCCGATGATCCTTAACGGTTTACCCCTCTCCATAATTTCACTTTTATGAGAGAGAGAGAGAGAGAGAGAGAGAGAGAGAGAGAGAGAGAGAGAGAGAGAGAGAGAGAGAGAGAATTTGTAATAACTAATCGGTAGTATTCGTTCCTTTCCTTTCTCCTCGAAGAAACCATCTACGTTTTACTACGTATTCTATTATCATAATGGAGAGAGAGAGAGAGAGAGAGAGAGAGAGAGAGAGAGAGAGAGAGAGAGAGAGAGAGAGAGATATTTACTATTCTGTATTTTTGTTACTCTGCTTCTCAACTCGTGAACAGCTGTTCCAAGGCATTTAAAATGTCTCCTCTTATTTACCTGATGATTAATTAATTACATTCGCCATTACCTGGTGACACTCACTGGGATATAATTATTTCATATGTTTGCTTTCGTTGTTTAATAAAAACTTCTCTATTTATCATTCTGTAAATACTTGGCCACCGTGGCTTTTGCGGATGAAGTGGTACGTAATTTATTTCCTTTTTTGAGATAGGGGATTCGCAACTAAAATGACTCTTTAAACTTCGTTATTTAATTTATGTGAGTAGGAAACTACCGAACGGGTTTTTACAGACACGTAAACGTACGTCATATATATATATATATATATATATATATATATATATATATATATATATATATATATATATATATATATATATATATATATATATATATATATATATATATATATATATATATATATATATGTATGCATGTATGTATGTATATAATATATATATATATATATATATATATATATATATATATATATATATACATTCTCACTTATTAGGTAATATTGGACAGTATTAAACGCTTTTAAGATGTAAACGAAACGTGTGTTTGACTGTGGAGACTGTAACTGGGCTAAAAGCAAGTATCTATTAAAAAACGAATATATATTGCATTGTAGGAGTGATGAGAGAATTCAGAGGAAGGAAAAAGATCTGAATGAAGTATGGACTTGCTGGTGCTTCCAATTAATACGTCACTAATTTAGGATGAATTAAAATAAAAAAGATTAATGATTGAGTGTGACAGTGTCTTCAGAATTTGAAAGCTGAGCATTTAATGTAACCACTGAGCTGATTAACAGCTCTCCTATGTCTGGCCCGAAGGATTAGACTTATTTCGCGTGGCTAAGAACCAATTGGTTACCTAGCAACGGGACCTATCGCTTATTGTGGAATCCGAACCACATTATACCGAGAAATGAATTTCTATCACCAGAAATAAATTCCCCTAATTTTTCATTGGCCGGCCGGAGACTCGAACTCGGGCCTAGCAGAGTGCTAGCCGAGAACTCTACCGACTCGTCCAGCGAGGAACTTTCTTGCTTTAAATACTTCCTCCAACTCGGTGGCAACCTGAAGTTCGATAAATGCATGACTCTTGAAATGAATGTTTGACGTCCAAAGGCCGAGAAGTATATAGGCAAGAGCTGTGAGGGGTTGGATTAAGGAAATTCCACATAAATGGTGAAAAGAGCTCATAACTTAATTATTTGGGGGTGGGTCTGTTGGAATAACAGCCAAAAATGGTCGTATCTATAGTCCTGAGACTGTACAATGGGTAAGAATGTATTTGTTATTGATGTGCTCTTGGAAGGAAGTTAAGTAATCAATGGTACTTTCAATATTTAGATAAATATATAATGTAAAGAAGGTCAACATTCAGGTGATGATCCTATTGTGAAGATTTTTGAAGTGGTGGTAAAGTAAAACTTATTTGTGTTTGTGTTTTTCCCAAAAATATTTCTTGTCGTTTCAGCGCTTTCAGTGGGATCTTGACAGTTTTTTAACTTTGGATCCCCTCCTGGAAAGAAACTTTTTTTAGGAGAAAAATAATAATAATAATAATAATAATAATAATAATAATAATAATAATAATAATAATAATAATAATAATAATAATAATAATAATAATTCGTGAGGATACATTCATTCTAAAGTGACTAAAAGTGACTAACAAAAAATGTTAATCAATATTTCATGTATTCCTATCTGTTGAACTTGAATAAAGTCTTAAAATGACAGTAATTTCTTTTGAAATGTAGAGTTCAGAAATAATGAATTTCTCGTGATGTTACATATTTTAAATGTTTTACTTAAAAAAATATGAGTGGTCCTAGGGTATCATGTAAATAATAAAACCAGTTCTCCATTCTCCCTCCCTTTCTTTTGGATTTTATTTTTAGTCGGTGGATTTTTGTTGCGGGGGGGGGGGGGGCCGCGGTTATTGTTATTTCCGTTCAAGATTATTTGGTAAAAATTTGAAGTTCCTAATATAGACTTTGATGTAGAGAGCAATTTTCGACAATTCGTTTGAATTAAATAGTTCCCAAGTTCCTAATATAGACCTTAATGTAGAGAGCATTTTACGACAATTCGTTTGAGTTAAACAGTTCCCGAGTTCTTAATATAGACCTTGATGTAGAGAGCATTTTTCGACAATTCGTTTGGATTAAATAGTTCCCAAGTTCCTAATATAGACCTTAATGTAGAGAGCATTTTACGACAATTCGTTTGAGTTAAATAGTTCCCGAGTTCCTAATATAGACCTTGATGTAGAGAGCAGTTTTCGACAATTCGTTTGGGTTAAATAGTTCCCAAGTCATCATTTAGTCTGTGGTTACGCAATGAGATTTTTTTTCACACTTTTCTTCATCTCTATAATAGAAGTTATGGCCACGGTATGAGGATATACGTCATCTAATAAACACCGCATTTAAAATGGCTCTCTCTCTCTCTCTCTCTCTCTCTCTCTCTCTCTCTCTCTCTCTCTCTCTCTCTCTCTCTCTCTCTCTCTCCGTAGTCGTTACACATTTTTAAGCTACACATTTTCAGTGTACCTTGAAAATGTATAACAATTACATGAAGTACTGGCTACTTTGTTTTGTAATTTATATATACAGTATATATATATATATATATATATATATATATATATATATATATATATATATATATATATATATATATATATATATATATATATATATATATATATGTATTTATAATATACTGTATATATATATATATATATATATATATATATATATATATATATATATATATATATATATATATATATAAATTACAAAACATTCATGTGACATAAAATTTTCAGGTTCACAAGAAAGAGAAAATGAAAAGCAAAGTACCAAGTACCTCATGCATTTGTTACACATTTTTAAGGTACACTGAAAATGTGTAGCTTAAAAATGTATGTGTGTATTTCTGAAATAACTGAAGCTCTGATGCCCAATGGGAATTTTGTTAGACATGTTCACGACGTGTGGTGACAGGTGAGAGTAGGGATTAGCACAGATATAATCTTTATCTGTTCACTAAACTGAGGTATTTTAGTAGACCTTTCCCACGTATCGTAAAATTGCTTATCAAGTTTGAACTGCAATATTCTTTATGTGTATCACATATTTTCTCACAATACACATTCAAGGAGTGTCTCGAAGAGAGAGAGAGAGAGAGAGAGAGAGAGAGAGAGAGAGAGAGAGAGAGAGAGAGAGAGAGAGAGCCGCTGCCAACTGGTGGAATAGAGATGAATTTCCTGTGGTGAAGCGTCAACAGACGCAATGTACCCAATTCTGAGAACAGAAAGACAATAGTTCTCAATCAAATCTGGCCATTAAACTCCATCTCGCACAGATTCTAACACCTTTTGAACATAAATGGAATCAGCATATCATATTGAAAATTTATCGAGATTTTGACTTTTTATCCGAACTACACGAAACCCAAAAACATATTTACAGCATCGACAACCTTATTCTTTGTGTCTCCAGCACAAAGCCAAGCTGTAGGTTATCGAATCCCTAAGGAATGTAAATTACTCTCCCGACTTGAAAAAAAACCTCACTGGTATAATTAAGTCAATTGCCTCGAATTCTTTCCTCGGACCCTCAGGCTCCGCGTCTCCGTCTTTCCCTGAGGCTAATGATCATTACTTTTTCCAGCTGGTGCACTCCATCCCGTCGGGGGTAATTTTTTAACACTTCTTGATTGCCTTTTCATTACACTCAAGGAAAAGTCTTGCGCCTTTGCATTTCCCCGTGAAATACTTTAAATACTTTCAAATCTCTCCTGGCGTTTCGTAAATAGACCACATAGGATATTAATCAAGCGCCTCCTTCCTGTCCGGCAGGTGGATATGAATGTTTTTATTATGCTACTTTAATTAAATCGTCATTTTGCTAATGAGATTCCGATAAGAAAAATAAATTCTTATAAATCCGCTTTGTATCTACATATGCTTAGGATAAATTTTTTCGGTACTTGTTATTGATTTCAATTTAATGTAAGTAATTAATGGTCCTCTACTTCAGATGCCATGTCCTACCATTGCTAAAAATTCATCTTTGGAGTTTCTTCCAAAATTATTTCTTATCCCTTTGGAAAAACTGAGAGAATTAAAGAGCCTTCTTTTAGAATTCCAATTCAGAGGATTAAAACCTGGAATTATTTTATTTTTTTAAATGATTATCAAAGTGACCATTTTCTGCTTTTAAATGATTACGAAAGTAAAGTGAATTTATCCTGATTTAACTGGCAAAACTTCCATCTAATCATTATAAGTTCTGAGGGAGCTTTTCTTTTTCATCAGTTTTGTCTTTTCTCTCAGCTACATCAGAGCTGCCAGTTGTAATAAAATGGTCAAAAATATATCGTTTCATTAGCATTAAATACTAAACGAGGACTGGTGTTGCTAAGAAGACACTTCGTAAATATGCGCGGAATCTATTAGCAATGAAGAGGTAAAACCATCACCTGCAGACTGTTTTTTCCATTGCTAATAATCAGTGACTGATAAAGTTAAGTAATTAATCGTGTGCAAACATATTTAATTTCCTGCACCTCTCTCTCTTCTCTCTCTCTCTCTCTCTCTCTCTCTCTCTCTCTCTCTCTCTCTCTCTCTCTCTCTCTCTCTTTCACAACATGAATTACTTTCATTTTGCACATTCCAGGTTGCTTATATATATATATATATATATATATATATATATATATATATATATATATATATATATATATATATATATATATATATATATCACACATTACCACAGGTGAAAATGTGTGATAAATGAATCACGTAAAAAGTGATAATAATCATATATATATATATATATATATATATATATATATATATATATATATATATATATATGTGTGTGTGTGTGTGTGTGTGTGTGTGTGTGTGTGTGGCTGGTTGGTTGCATGCACTGATGCTGGATTGCAAGTAAGCGGTCGGAGAATAACTAGGGAAGCTGAGAGTGTCCTAAATTGGTAGTCTTTGCTTAAACCGATTTCTCGATGTTATTTTCAAGAAAGTTGAGGGGACAAGTTACTCTTCTCTAGTGCTGTGAAGAGTTGGCAAAACCTCAGACGTAGGAGTGTGTCGTTAGCTGTCACTGATAATGTAATGTCGACGTAACTTTAGCAGATTATGGTGGCAACGTTTCCGCGGACAATTTTTTCCTCGATACCTCTTGTGAAGAAGTTCGCAACAAGCGAGAGAGAGAGAGAGAGAGAGAGAGAGAGAGAGAGAGAGAGAGAGAGAGAGAGAGAGAGAGAGAGAGTTTCACTCGAGATCTGATGAAATATTTCTGAAGTTGGACATCAACTTTAAAGATATAATTGTTTGAAACAATTACGTTTTTATGATCTGATGAAATTTTTGCAAATGTGTCCCCTATCACATTTCATTTCTCATTTCTTCCGAATTATCAGTAAAGTCTGAATTCCAGTTCTGAAGGAAGACTTATTAAGAAGATGATCATTTTCAGAATGACATCAAGGCATCGCTCCAAATATGTCTCTCACTTCTCAGATTTTCTTCTCTGGGCCATTTCCCTTTCATCCAGACTCCAGCCCTCCAGCTGACACTGACTGGAGCGAGCGTTTTATGACGCTGAGAGCCCAAGCCTTCCATCCATCAGTCCTTCTTCTAAGGCCACACCTTCCCCATAAAATATTTTCCTCGCCCAGTCTCCGAACTTTCCTCTCTCCCGTCCCCAGTTTTACTTTGACTAAAGCTGATAAACTCTATTTCTTCTTTTCACTGAAGGTTTTGCTGCGAATCACACAACTGGAACGGACTCCGTGTTACGTGCTGGAAATGACGCGTTTGTAGACACTCTAGTTTTAATTTTGGTTAAACGGACATTTTTTTTTTTATAATCTTTTTCAAGTGAACTTACCTTCCTTTTCTGTTATGTGTCTATATGCATTTCCTTTTACATTTCCATTTTGTTGTCTTTTTTCGAGTATTAATTAATCGCTTCGTTAATGATATGCACTTGAAACGAAATGCAAAAATAAATAGTTTCCATAACATCGTAAATGAAAGCAATATTTCACTCTTAAACCGAACAGTTGGGAGTACCACCTAATGATGTCTTCCTTACCTGCGTTAATAAAACACTCATAGACTGTTTATGTCCTTCAGTAGATTTTCCTCGGCGTTTAAGTATAAACTAATGAAGAAATGGGAATTCTCTCTCTCTCTCTCTCTCTCTCTCTCTCTCTCTCTCTCTCTCTCTCTCTCTCTCTCTGTCATTAGGATTACAATAAAGATGAAGAATAAAGTTCTTTTGTCAAAAGAATAAATTATCTCAGGCGATATAAGTCAGAACGATAAATCTGAAATCCATTCGGAATTTTTATGTTATATTTTAAAAAGATCTATGCTAATATACTGTATATATATGTGTGTGTGTGTGTGTCTGTGTATGTATTGTGTGTGTATATATACATATATATATATATACATATACATATATATATATACATATATATATATATATATATATATATATATATATATATATATATATATATATATATATATATATCTGTACATTATCCCAACTTATCTCCCATCAGTCGACCCAATTATATAAGATTACTAGCATCTGCTGTTGGCAAGAAAAATGGCGTGTTGCCAGCAACTCCACCCCTAAAGGATTGTTGAAAAACGGGAAAAACTGTTCCTTTCTGTCTCCAATGCCCTCCGCCAGGAAATAGGCTTTATAAAGAGAGAGAGAGAGAGAGAGAGAGAGAGAGAGAGAGAGACTGTGAAAACTCTTGTTTATATGTAAGTTATAATCTAATTTCTTTCATCAAAAGCAGTCTGAAATAATAGCACCCGTAAATAACAGAAGCTTTATTATATGACGTATACTCTTTCCCATTACTTTCCATCCGTTTAAAAACACAAGTGCCCATGTTTTCCTATTCTATTATTTTCAGATGAATAATTAATGTCACTGCGAGATTTGTTTATTAAAATGTTCACAGAGCGCTGGCTGTGAAAATTTCTAAAAAAACAAAATTATTTTTTTAAGCTAATGTTTTGGAGATTAGGATAATCCGTTTTCCTCTCGCTGTTGTCGAGGCTAAATACTTCACCGAAAATTCATACATTTTTAATTTGCAGGATCAAATTTTAAAGAACACGAGAGGAACTTCTCTTCCTCATCTTTCTCTCTGTCTCTTTCAACAGAGCTTTCAAAGCAAATTAAACATGTAAAGTCTATTTCTTCAATTTTCATCGGCCTCTTTTCCAGGAGAGCCGTTGTGAATAATATATTTGTTGTGTGAACACTAAACTGGTCGGTGTCGCTTTGGAAAATTCTTATTCAATTTTAAATACTATTTCATGGCCTCAAATAAGGAACGCTGAGATAAAATTAGATGGTTTTTCCCCGTATTTGTCTGTCATCGTTCACTTGGATATAGCTGATATATTCACTAGCATATAACCACAAAAATGTTCTTTTTCGTTGCATATCTATTCACTTTGCAGTTCCATAGCCAATTCTCTTATCCGTTCCACCATTCTTAATCTGCGTTGCTGTTTTCTGCCCGATATTCTGGTCTCTTTTGTTGCAAGGTAACCATATAACTAATATTCTCTATCTTGGCCTTTACTTTTATATGAATATTCTTTCCTCTCCTCCGTTAATTTTATTTATTTATTTTTTTTAATTATCACATTTTATGGTCAAATTACAACATAGAACGAGGGGGGGCCTAAAACATTGTTAAAATGCATCCTATTTCACCCTGCAATTAATAAGGAATGATAACATCTCGAACAGAGCTGTTCAAGTTATTTTGCCAGCGTGCCATTTCTTATAAAACGAAAAAGCAAGCACACCAGTCTAATTCTATATTACAAAAGGAAATTAACAACGTTGTAATGAACTTGTATGAATTTTGACGAAAAACACATACTAAATAATATGTTTATATAGATTACAATAATTTTATTCGTCACTGGTTCTGCCTATGTTCAATAATTTGTTGCCATGTTACTTGTTTTTGTTATTGTGAAGTAGAGACAGTCTACCAATAAATGTCGAAAGAGCCACCTCTTGGCACCCCGCGGCTTGGGAAGGACTTCCCCGATCAAGAAAATAAAAACAGGTAGATTTCACATTTGCGCATCCTCAACGCTTGGAGAGTCTTTCTACATATATCCAAGTCAGAAGATAGAATTTAATGTAATTGGCACAAGGCTGTACCTCTAAGACTGCGTTTCACATACTGAATTTGTGCGTTTCAGCGTAAATTGCATTGTTTCGGAGTCGGAGACATCCCGTAAAACTGTAAATCTCGAACAATATATTCTTGTAACCTCTCAGTATTTGCATTCCTCTGGATTTTGATTTTCACTTCGCGATTTCCATTCGAGGGATCAGGAGAGCAGATCTGTGAAATAACTTTCGATATCTCAGATGAAATAGGGATGGGTTTGCGCAAGAATAACTGCCAATAATTTAATACCGGCTCTGTGAATTAAAGCCTCGATAAAATCTGACATTCGAGATCATTTTGACTCGTTTCTCGCTTTAGTCAAAGGGAAGGCAAAGACTCAAGTTCAACCACACCTGTTTCAAGCAAAGCGTTTTTTCCTTTTATTCTTTATCTCTCTATAGAGCTATACCTGTATTAATGAGAGAAGTATCTTACCCATATAGCAATCTTGGAAGGTGGGTGTAAAAATATTTTATATAGGGAGGAATAATTTTCACACACACATATCAACATTTATTGTACATTTTCGTCTGCAGATTACGTACGCTTGGCATTTCATAGATTGTACGCAACATCACTCTCCCGTGTAACTAAGATTAGTAAGTTCAAAACCAGCGGAAATCCTTAGCTCGAAAGTCTCCCAGTAAAACTCCTGATGACATTAAAGCCGAGTTCATGTTTCCAGTAGTTCCAACGTCTGTCGAAGGTAGAACAAGGTTGAGCGAGGTCACGTCAGAAAGTTAGACTTTTATTATGGTTTCTTTAGCGAATGTAATTATATGCAAATGACTGTATTAGTGCTCTGTTTTTAAATTTTAAAACGAAGGAAACGAGACCTAAGCCGGATTAATTATAAAGGATTAGCAACAGTAGTAATAATAACAGTAGTCGTGGATAAGACTAACTTTCGTTAAATACCGTTCGACCAAAACTAAAAAGAAGAATATGAAAAACGATGAGGAAATATGAAGCATCAAGACTTCCCGGCTCCCTCGTCTAGAAATGACACATAAAGCTTCCATAATCCGGAATCCATTAGAACTGATGCAGGGGATGACGGATGATGCAAGAGAAGAGGCAAGCGCTTTTGACACAGGCAGAAGGGTTGAGAATTTTGGCAAATTTTCCTCTGGAAACCACTTAGGTGTGAACTATAAAAATCGAAGATATCCAAGCAGTGCTGAAGGATGTAAGTCTCTTTGGTTCCATTTGAGCTTTGGGGAGGAAATTCTCAAGTTAAAACAAGAGAAATGGAATAAGACTTAAGTAATAATAATGTTCTTTATAAATGTATGATTTTTATCGTCATACGTACCCTAAAACACAGGTTTAACTTAGTCTTCTACAGTAATTTTCATTGTAATTTTGTTACCAGGAAAGGGTTCGAAAGCTCTTGTAACGTTTTTGTAAAATCAACATAATTCACCACTGAATATTATTGTGGACCTGTGGACTTAGACGCTAGCTACGACCAACGATAGCTGACTAACAACTAGTTACATAATTCACTGGTTTGGTCATTTAAGGCAAACTGGATTTAGGGAAGGCGACCATCCCTCCATTCTCGTCGAGACTAGAACTTGGGTCGTCCAGTTATGAACAAAACGAGCTACCACCTGGCTGCGAGGCCATAGGGAGAGGTAGAAGGCGAAAAGTCGACATCGAAAACTTTTATCCTTTGGTATTTTAGAAAGTAATATCGTGCGTATGTTATGTTCATTCCCCCCACAAAATCCAATGGGATTGTTTCTGCACAGCGACAATTCCCCAGATTTATCCAAAACGTTTGAGGCGTCACAAGATACGAGGCGGAAATCTCATCTTAGGGTCTTCTTCACATCCACCTACGATAATCTTCCTTACCAGAGGAAAATAGGAACCCCAACCGGTGAAGGACTTTTCCAAATATCCAAAGAATAGATTACATTACAAACTGACTCTGTATTACGTATATATATGTACAGTATATACACACTCGCGCACAAGGACACACGTATACATATCTAAATATATCCATATATATATATATATTTTTACGTTTTTCCGTGGTTTTAGTTTGAAATATGCTCTGTGAGACAGGTAGCAACAATTTAAGTTAATTTAGCCTTGTGATTCTGACTTCGTGGGTACGGGAAAACGTAAAAAAAGAGGGAAACAAAGGAGAATTTCATATGAGCATAGGGCTCTGGTTACTGAGGGAAATATTACGTAAAACACGTGGGCACATTTAAAGTAGTGTATTTACATAAATGACATTAGTACGGGAAAGAGGAACTCAGTAGATTGAATGAAACTGGGGAATTCCAGCCACAGCCCGAGAAGCTTCCACGATAGGATCCCTCTGAAATGAGAGATATGCACATTATACGCCAGTAATGAAAATAGACAAAAGAATAATGAATTCGAAGCTGCACTGAGGGTGCCAAAGGAGTAATAAAGAATTAATACTGCCGATGCAAGAGGCGCACGGACATTAGACAAGGGAGATTTCTGGCTTTCTCTTTAAGAAAATATTACGAGACAAAAGCGTGACTGAAATGGGGCTCTTCCAGGGCACTTTACCTTAGCAGATTTTCCGAGGGCGCGTAGAAGGCGGTGCGTGGATGACTTGCGATTTCCGAGGGCGAGTTTCTTCCACGTGGTGAGATGTAAGGGCTTCCGTAAAGGGGCAAGGCGATGGGGACTCCTCGAAACTCCAAGCAATGGCGTGTGGGCTCGAGGAATACGGTTGAAGGGCACGAGGAGAAGTATACTTTGGGAAGGGCCACGTGGTTAGGATGCAAGGGCATCGATGGGGCCAGGTGTTGAGGACGTCTTCACAAGTTCACTCCATATCTTCCAGCCCGCGTGTGTCGAGACCTCGTGGGCTTTTTTGCCTTTTATCCCCTCCTATGGGGCAGGGGGGGTGCGCCCAACACAGATGCTTTGACTCATTGCACCTGCTGCCCGCAGGGGAGGTTTTGGCCTGTAGGAGAAACGCCCAAGCCAGATTACTTTTGCCTCGAAGGAAAGATCTTTATCAAAAATGGGAGCGCCTTTAATCTTTTAACCCTTGTTTTTAAGTCGATAGACAGATGGTCTATCGATCGGCCGGCTGGCAGTAAATGAACAACCAACAACAACAAAGGAGGGGGGGGAGGTAATTTGCTAGCGAATTCTTGCTAATCATAATACCTCCCCATACAAGATGATGTACATACCTCCTTCGGGTGTGTACATCGATATTCAAGAATGAGCGGCAAATGCTTTACGTTACTCTACATTCTGCCTTGCTATGAACTTTACTCCTAAGGGTTTTATGAAGCTTGGTTACTGTTAATAACACATTGGGACAATTTTCGTTAACAGAACGCAAAGTGATTTAAACACTTGCAAAAGAATAATTACTTTAGATTTGGTTACCCACTGGTAACTTTATAAAGTGACTCGAACAATTGTGAATTAATTAAGATTATAGGACCACATATATGAGGCTATGGCCAACAAATGAAAAGAAAGGTTATTGTTCAAGAATTAAAATACACGGTTACTTAATTTTAGATAAAATGCATGCGGTTAGTACAATCTGCCTTGAAGAGGCTGTGTAAATGAAAAACAGCGTTTATTTTTGTAAATGACATCCCCTTTTCACGATACTGTAATGACTATACATATTCGCATTGATAATTTATCTTCGTTTTAACGTACTTGGCTCAGCTATCGTTCAACGCGAGCTGAGGGATGACCCACACACCGGGAATTTGACAGTCGTGTGCGGGCGAGAGTATTCGCGAGGTTTTAATTCGCTAACCTTAAACTACGCTAATTTTATCGTCTACTGCCAACTCAATGTTATGACGGGGCGAGCAGACAAAAGATGTGGGGTAGGACAAACAGCGATCTTGGAAGGAATGGAAAGGGGAAAAGGGATAATAATAACAAAAGGAAAATTACCAAGACGTTACGAATGAAACTTGACCGCATATGAAAGGCGGGACACGTCCCTCAGAGCTTACGAAAGGGGCATTTAAATCACAAGGGCAAGAGTTTATGACTCGCGATTCATTAAAATAAAGATAACTAAATGACTAAAAGAAAGTAAATGATATTGGCAGAAGAGCTAAGGGAAAAAGAGTGAGGGTTTTATTGTGTTAGGCGGGAATTTATCGTCCTACGCCTATAAATTACGGCCCGGACTATCACTTCAGTCCCAGGGCGAGGAAAGTGCACCCGAAGGGCGCGACTCCTTCAGGAGGGGCTAACACGCACGCCCGGTGCCAAGGTATGGGCGCAAGGGCGTGCCACTTCTCACTCTGTTATTCTTAATGATTTATACATTGTGTGGGGAATGGTATCCCGTATTTAATTGCCTCTTGTGGGGATAATTTAAGGGAAGATTAATAGAAGGTGATAAGAGATAGAAGTTCCTGAGGAACGGAAGAAGATAGAGGAGGGCCTGACATCCCCTTCTGGATTAGGGGTGCCAAGACCTTCGAAAGATGAAATAGCGGCACAGGTGCCATGGGAGCTCTAGAGCTCTTTGTAAATTACCTGGAATGTCCCACGCCCGTGGTAATTTCGCCTCGAGTCTTTCTAAATGGGACAGTCGTCCTCGGCCGGGGAAGCGGAGGGCCCGCGACCGGAGGGCGGCACGGAGTACCACCTGGGCCTGCTGATGCGACAGCTGACGCAGGAGTGTTCCGTGCGGGTTCTACCATGATCCGTCGCGGCTCTTGTAGTTCATCGGCCAAGTGAGATATGGCAGAATCCTGACTTGCAATTGCGTCGGCGACGGGCTGAGGCAGAGAGGAGGCGGTCGGGGTGGCGTGAGCGGCTCGCAGGTAACGTTGACCAGCTCAGGCACGGGTTGCGAGGCCGCACCTGCAGGTGAGCTTCGCGGTGGTCGGGAGGAACCGTCTCTCTGACCGACGCTGGTAGCGGTGCCAGGCCGGGGGAGAGGGGGTCCTGAGTTGGATCCCGTGAATGGAGATCGGTGTAGCGCTCTGGCGCTGGCACTAGGGCAGAGGCAGGCGCTATCAGAGGTTTCTTGGGCTCGTCGGTCAGGACGGACGAAGCTTGGCCCTGCTCGGGGCATGCAAGTGGCACCGGCAGGAATTTGGCATCTCCTGAAGGGAGATCTGATTGGGGCCCTGGCACTGGCACTGAGGCAGGGCCGGGCACTGGAATCGGATCGGGAACCGATCGGGGGGGCCACTGTACATCGTACTCAGGGGCACTGGTGGGGACTGCACGTCCTCCTGGTACCCAGGGGCGCCAGTCTTGACTGAGGGAGAAGCGGGGAGGATTACTCGCGCCCGCGGAATGATTCGGGAATGGGGACCCCTAGATTGTCGTGATTTCGGTGGGGACTGAAAGTCCTGTCCCAGGATGACGTCATAGCCTCCGGGGAGATGGCTTGCTACTGCAAGATTGCACATTTTGGATTGGTGAGGTCTTGTGACTCTCAATTGGACCGTAGGGAGTATCATCTTAAATTGATTTATTCCTCGATCGTGACGAGTTTTCGTCTATTGACGATAGCTCCGTGGGAACTCTGTCCCTTCGGATGAGGGGAGATTTGTGCGCCCGAGTCCTCGAATGCAGTGACTCGGCGCGCGGGCTGGCTACCTCGTGGAGGGGCCACGTATACAGGCCCTTCGGCGGGAGGGCCTAATGATGTGGGATCTGTGACGGCCAAGGCGACGGTGGGAGTATTTACTTTATTATTGCGTGGGCATTTCGCCCATGCGGGAGAATGGCCATAGACCTTGCACGCCGTGCAAAAGGTCTGGCTAAAGTCTTTCCGCGCTGCCCCTGTGGAGGGCGCAGGCGAGTTATTTGTCGGTTTTCCGGGAGAGAGAGGAGCCGGTTTCTTGTTCCGGCACTGTTCGGAGGAATGCCCCGTTTTCTTGCAATAATGGCAAGTTAGGGACTTGCCCGAGTTCCCATTTTTGTGGGAATTTGAACCTCCGAGGAGGGACGGGGGATTTATCTTCCGCCCCATGGATCCTTCTTGAGGGTGGTGAGTTTCCCACATGTCTGCTATTCGGCAACACTCGGTGAGTGTTGCTGGGGCTTTTTCCACTATATGAGTGGCGAGGGCAGGAGGGGCGTAGCGCAGGAAATGCTCGAATTTAAACCGCTCGAGTACCTCGGCGGTGTTAGTGGCTCCTTCGAATCGAGCCATTTTGTCAACGCCCGCTCGAATGGTACGCCCAATCGGACCAAGTCTGGCCTGCTTCTCTGGGCTGCTCTCCAACGTCTCCTCCACCGCTCGGGGGTAATCTCGCACGCCTTCGTAACTGCTTGGCGACGGCTTCCCAGTTTCCCGATCGTCGCGGGAAGGGCGTGGTAGGCAACGAGGGCCTTTCCGCCCAGGAATTTAGTGAGAACAAGGGAGAGTTCCGCGGGGGAGAGATCGCAGCATTCCAGGACTCGTTCGGCCCTTTCAAGCCATACTTCAGGCTCGGACTCCGTCCATTTTGGCATGAACGAGTGAGCTTGGCTGAGGGCACTCATTCCCGCGGCAGGGGGCGGGGGGGTGGCGGGCTGTCGTTCTAGCATCTGGAGCTCGTGGGCGCGCTGTCGCTCTCGATCATCCCATTCTCGTTCCTCCCTTTTCTCTTGGGCAATTCTGTCTCTCTCCTCTCGTTGTTCTTGGGCAATTCGTTCCCTCTCTCTCTCTGCACGTTCCTTATCCTTCTCCTGCTCTTGAGCGATTCGTTCTCTCTCCTCTCGTTGTTCTTGGGCAATTCGTTCCCTCTCTCTCTCTGCACGTTCTTTATCCTTCTCCTGCTCTTGGGCAATTCTTGCCCTCTCTCTCTCCTCACGTTCTTTTTCCTTCTCCTGCTCTTGAGCAACTCGTTCTCTCTCTCTCTCCGCCTTGGCATCGTCCACTCGTTCTTGAACCCATGCTCTCAGATCTTGCCCCGATAGTCCCATGTCCTTCCCAGCGGACATGTAGAATTTGAAATCCTCGTTTTGTTGGGCTCTGGTATTAGCCATCTTGGAATAATGGGTATAGGATATGTCTGCAAAGACTCTTTGTTAAAATTGGATGTGTCTTGGAAAGACGTGGTTGTTCTTGGCGAACGAAGTCTAATATGCGTCTCGGAAGACGTAGTTGGATTTTGTCACGCTCGGACTTGGCCGGCTGTAGCGTGAAGTTAAGGAGTTGTTCTAACGAACTAGAATGATCAGTCCCGTAAGGGCTTAGATGTGTGAACTACACTATATAATGTCTCAAAAGGACTTAATCTTGGGTTCCAGCGGGAATGAGAAATTCTCGCCACGTGCGACGTAGAATTTTAGGAGTCTCTGAGGACTGGAATTTGGAGGAATTTCGCCACGTGCGACGTAGAATTTTAGGAGTCTCTGAGGACTGGAATTTGGAGAAATTCTCGCCACGTCGACGTAGAATTTTAGGAGTCTCTAAGGACTGGAATTTGGAGAAATTCTCGCCACGTGCGACGTAGAATTTTAGGAGTCTCTGAGGACTGGAATTTGGAGAAATTCTCGCCACGTGCGACGTAGAATTTTAGGAGTCTCTAAGGACTGGAATTTGGAGAAATTCTCGCCACGTGCGACGTAGAATTTTAGGAGTCTCTGAGGACTGGAGTTTGGAGGAATTCTCGCCACGTGCGACGTAGGATTTTAGGAGTCTCTGAGGACTGGAATTTGGAGAAATTCTCGCCACGTGCGACGTAGAATTTTAGGAGTCTCTGAGGACTGGAATTTGGAGAAATTCTCGCCACATGCGACGTAGAATTTTAGGAGTCTCTAAGGACTGGAATTTGGAGAAATTCTCGCCACGTGCGACGTAGAATTTTAGGAGTCACGTAGGACTTGGAATTTGTGGAATTTGGAGGAATTCTCGCCACGTGCGACGTAGAATTTTAGGAGTCACTTAGGACTTGGAATTACGATTCGTCCCTTAGGACTTAGAAATTACTAACGGGAAACCCAAAGAAAAATGTATGCTGGGAAATGAATGGGAAAAAAAAAAAAAAAAAAATGCTACACACGCGGGCATGGGCGGGCGGGGGGGCGGGGTTTGCAGGTCGTCTGGCCAACACCGGAGTTATTTTTAGATTCTGCGTGAATGAACCCGTATATTTATACACCGTCTGGGATTCCGGGGAATTTCCCAGTCGTCTGAGAGGATAACAGTACAACGGCCTAGTAATTTTCCCTATAAGCGGAGTTTAAATTTCGCTTTCCTAACACCTAACTCGAATTCTAGCTACACTGAGAGAATTTTCAGCAATGCAAGCTGACTTCGTCGTGTCCCACGTGGGAATTTTATTCGCGCCTAAATAACAGTTCGCTAATTCGAAATGCGAAGTAAAATTTATCACAGAGGAATTTCTTTCGCACTATTCCTCGAAGCAAGAATATGGCAAGGATTTTAACACAGAGGAATTTCGCACTATTCCTCGAAGCAAAGGATGGTTAGCACTGGTTATTTTCTAACTACCTATCCTGAAAGGCATGCATTAACGAATCTAATACGGCGGTTCTTTTCTCTCAGTGAATACATGCGTCCCTATTTCTAATTCCTAGGAACAGTCACGATTGTAAAAAGGTTTTGCTAAGATAAACACATTACTTACGTGGAATTTTCTGGATCTGTGTGCTGGTTTTACACAAAAGGTTCGTAATTGTCTCGTACCCAGCTTAGCTTTGCTAATAGCTGATCTGGCAAGTTGCAAATGCAATAAAGCAACACTAGGGAACTGCAACTGCAAAACGAGATCTATGGCCAGGTCGCCATTTTTACGTTTTTCCGTGGTTTTAGTTTGAAATATGCTCTGTGAGACAGGTAGCAACAATTTAAGTTAATTTAGCCTTGTGATTCTGACTTCGTGGGTACGGGAAAACGTAAAAAAGAGGGAAACAAAGGAGAATTTCATATGAGCATAGGGCTCTGGTTACTGAGGGAAATATTACGTAAAACACGTGGGCACATTTAAAGTAGTGTATTTACATAAATGACATTAGTACGGGAAAGAGGAACTCAGTAGATTGAATGAAACGGGAATTCCAGCCACAGCCCGAGAAGCTTCCACGATAGGATCCCTCTGAAATGAGAGATATGCACATTATACGCCAGTAATGAAAATAGACAAAAGAATAATGAATTCGAAGCTGCACTGAGGGTGCCAAAGGAGTAATAAAGAATTAATACTGCCGATGCAAGAGGCGCACGGACATTAGACAAGGGAGATTTCTGGCTTTCTCTTTAAGAAAATATTACGAGACAAAAGCGTGACTGAAATGGGGCTCTTCCAGGGCACTTTACCTTAGCAGATTTTCCGAGGGCGCGTAGAAGGCGGTGCGTGGATGACTTGCGATTTCCGAGGGCGAGTTTCTTCCACGTGGTGAGATGTAAGGGCTTCCGTAAAGGGGCAAGGCGATGGGGACTCCTCGAAACTCCAAGCAATGGCGTGTGGGCTCGAGGAATACGGTTGAAGGGCACGAGGAGAAGTATACTTTGGGAAGGGCCACGTGGTTAGGATGCAAGGGCATCGATGGGGCCAGGTGTTGAGGACGTCTTCACAAGTTCACTCCATATCTTCCAGCCCGCGTGTGTCGAGACCTCGTGGGCTTTTTTTCCTTTTATCCCCTCCTATGGGGCAGGGGTGCGCCCAACACAGATGCTTTGACTCATTGCACCTGCTGCCCGCAGGGGAGGTTTTGGCCTGTAGGAGAAACGCCCAAGCCAGATTACTTTTGCCTCGAAGGAAAGATCTTTATCAAAAATGGGAGCGCCTTTAATCTTTTAACCCTTGTTTTTAAGTCGATAGACAGATGGTCTATCGATCGGCCGGCTGGCAGTAAATGAACAACCAACAACAACAAAGGAGGGGAGGGGGAGGTAATTTGCTAGCGAATTCTTGCTAATCATAATAATATATATATATAAATATATATATATATATATATATATATATATATATATATATATATATATATATATATATATATATATATATATATATATATATTGCAAAAGAGCTTAATCGTTTTGGATAAAATATGAAGAAATTCGTGAAGCGAGTTGACAGAATGGTCTCGATCAGAAAAGTCGGCACAAAATGCATAGAAATTAAACCCCCTTCCCTGGATGAAAAAAACTAGTATGCATGCTATTGTAATATTAATATTAACACAAATAACAGATTATCTGACCCTTTGGACAGACACTTAATACATAAACGAGGCAACCAAATATTCCATAAAATCCTAAAAAAAAAGAGATACGAACCTAAAGGTATTTCTGAAGGAAGCGAAGATTTGGGAAATAGGATGACAGGTATCATCTTCGTCCCCTTTGATATTTACCATAATAACGAACGAGGAAATCTCAAAGGGATCTGTGCAAGTTACCAGCTCTTCCCGAAAGACAAGGTATTAAGACCCTGCATAAGTATTAAATGATCTCCTGTTTTTTCCTTTCTTTTTGGTTTGCAATAAAGGATGTTCCGCCAGTTACAAGGGTACCTTTTGTATTGGAGGAACAAGGAGACGAATATGAAATAACGTTTCCGGTTTTTAGTTTTCTGGAAAGGAAAATTATTGTGACAGCTTTGTCTGTCCTTCCGCACTTTTTCTGTCCGCCCGCAGATCTTAAAAACTACTGAGGCTAGAAGGCTGCAAATTGGTATGTTGATCATCCACCCTCCAATTTCATCAAACATACCAAATTGCAGCCCTCTAGCCTCAGTAGTTTTTAATTTTATTTAAGGTTAAAACTAGCCATAATCTTGCTTCTGGCAACTATATCGGACAGGCCACCACCGGGCCGTGGCTGAAAGTTTCATGGGCCGCGGCTCATACAATATTATATATAATATAATATATATATATATATATATATATATATATATATATATATATATATATATATATATATATATATATATATATATATATATATATATATATATATATATATATATATATATATATTATTCTCCATCCTTGAAACTAGATATATTACATTTTTTGGGTGTCTGATCAATTCGTCCCTGGCAATTCGTCGTCGGTTAATTTGTCCCCGAACAATTCGTCGTTGGTCAATTCGTCGAGAGAATAATAAAATGAAAAAAACAAATATCTGTATTTAAAAACGTGGAAGTCACGAAAGAAGTGATCATTATAGACATTAAAAATCAAAATTTAAGATTGTAGACAATTGCTTTCAGAAAATTAATTTTTTGGCTTGAATCATATTTTTCCATGACATTTTTTATACGCAGGTTCATATCTCTGTACTTTTTCTTTTGGATTGGTTCTCCTTCTTGGATAAATTTCAGCAGTTTGTCACTGGCAAACCTTTCCTCACACTTAGGCACGTCAGTGAGTTTCCAAATATTTGGATGGCTAATATTCACCGCGTGTTTCACCGCGCTGTGGAAGGCTTCTAAATTATTTGTAGTAGGGGGAATCCCCAACATATACATCGATCCCAAACATTCCACATAGTTAATGGAAAGGGGGGGTTCAAGGCGTCACCTGCTTTGTCCTCTTCCTATAGGTGGTCCAATATAATAATTTTCAAAATAGGATGTAAATGACTGTGGAATGTCATCATCATCAACAACTTGTTCGTATTCAACTATAACATCATCAACCGTCAGGAAGGAAAATGCAACAAAACAGCCCATTTTAAGACTAAAATTATCGTCTTCTTGATGTCTGCATTTCAGTCCTTCTTGCACAATATGCTTGTACACATTTTGTCCTGAATAAAACGGGCAGCACGAGAAATTCGACCCAGGAAACGATGCCAGAAATCCATTATGGGCTGCTTTTTCGAAATCCATAATCATATTTTCGGGACCATCATTCCCCAGTAATTCATTTATCTTGCCGAAAAGTCTACTGTATGTGTTTTGACTTTTGTGAGAGAGCAGTTCGAACAGTCGTGGGACATTAGAACTGTTAATTTGAATGTGCACTTCGTATAACTGAAAAAATTTACTTGAGCAGCACTTGAATGTTCCATCTGCCGGCTAGTTCCTGTATTGTTTTAACCGTCGAAGTGCCTCGTCACTTGCAAATATAAATATTCGTTTCCATCCCATTGTCATATTGCAAAAGCTTCTCATGATTGTCAAGGTAGGAGTATTCGCTTGGAACGGAAAACCCATTATTTGTGAGTGGGGTGGCGGGATAGCTGGAATCAGCTTGCTTCCAACGTCTAATATTCCTGTTAAGCGGTGCAAACGGAGGTATTTGCGACAACGTACAGTCGTTTAAATTGTAAACTTAACCAGTGATAACTGAGCGAGGAACATCACGAGATGAAATGGACTTAGCTTTAATATCTGAAACCGTGATCCTTGCATTTACCTCTGCGGCAGTTGAAGCGTGAATTTGGATCCCAATTTTCTTAAGCTCTTTGTAGTTTTCATCTGCATGAAGTCTCGCTTTGCACGCACGATTTTCGCACATCCAGTATTTCGCAGATCCATCACCACTCTGCTTATTTTTTTATATATATATCGACCAGGGGTGTTTTTTCCTTTCGTTGAAGTCAGATTTCAGAATTAAAATAAGCTTGTTCATTTTCCTTATAACTCAAGCATTTCTAGAGACGAAAACCTTGCACAAGTTATAAATTCTTTACTGGAAAAAAAAATGTAGATTATGATTCTAGAGTACAAGATTCCACTTCCGGTTATAAACAATGGAATGAAAAGATCGAATGAGTAAGAAATACTGGCCACCTATATATGTATGTATATATATATACACACAAACATATATATATATATATATATATATATATATATATATATATATATATATATATATATATATATATGCGTATATATATACTTGTGTGTGTGAGTGTATTACTTATTTATTTGTGATTTTTCTTTCGGTAACCCAATCAACATATTTTCACGTAAATCACGTTCCATTCTAATTTTATAACTTGGCTAGGCTCTGCTGTAATGTATCACATACCAAAACCTTTATTTATTTTTTCAAATAAATCCCCAGTCACTCCAGCGAGATGAAACGAACAGGAAGCAAGAAGAATATCCCAGGGGTAATATCCGTGAGGACGACGACACAAAGAGTGAGGAAAAATTCGTTATTTTCTCTCACCGACCTTCATTTCTGAAAGCCCAAAGTTGTTATGATCTCAGATTAGGAATATTTGCAATGATAAACAGAGCGCTAATAGTTTCTTCAACAAATATATGATTCTCTTTTACCAGGACTAGGATTGCTCAGAAAAATTAAGTTTAAAATCATTTTGCGGCGTGTGGATTTATAAGGGTATTTTTTTTAAATAATACAAGTCTGAAAAGCTTGACTTTTGTAAGTACGAACTAATTCACTGATTCGGGTTACAGCTGAGAAGTAAAAACCAGACGAATTACATTTGCAAAGGAAACACAAGTTGAAAGTTTTTGAGCAACACAAAAACTACTAATAAATTATACTCAAGTAGTTATGCGCGGAAGTTCATAGAAAGGAAATTATGTATTTTTTTTCGTGACCTGATGTGTCTCAGTAAAAGCTTTAAAAGCTTTTTTTTATTACCACATAAAACCTCGGCTCCGTTTTAGAGTGGTATGGAATGTCGCCTCTCTTTTCAGATGTCTCGAGAACATTTTAAGTTTTTCGGACTCAAACCATCCTGCTGACACTGTGACTTTAAGAACTCTTTTTAGTTTTCTGTAAAAGAAAACTGTTGAGATGGCTATTTGTCTGCCTGCACTTTTTCTGTCCGCCCTCAGATCATAAAAACTACTGAGGTTAGAGGGCTGCAAATTGGTATATTGATCATCCACCCTCCTATCATCAAACATACCAAATTGCAGCCCTCTAGCCTCAGTAGTTTTTAATTTATTTAAGATTAAAGTTAGCCATGATCATGCGTCTGGCACCGCTATAGGCGCCAACAACACAGGCCACCATTTGGCCGTGGCTGACATTTTCATAGACCGCGGCTGAAATTTTCATGGGCCGCGGCTTTGAGTTTCCCAGGCCGTGGCTGAGAGTTTCATACAGCATTATACGCTGTACAGAAAACTCGATTGCGCCGAAGAAACAGCGGCGCATCTTATTACTTAATGACATTGAGAGCACAACCTTCCCATCTATCAGTGTTTTATATTACGTTGATTTTTTCAAAGCAATATTTTCTGATATGCTCGTATATCCAAAAATGTTATCTCTCTTTGACCCAGTTTAACTTCAACGAGCTTGGGCAAACTCTGTCTTTTGTTTTCACTTGGGCCTATTCTTGTTCTTGTAAATAGGTGTCTTCTTTCTGTAAATATCAGACCTTGTAACTACGAATATAACAGGGATGGAGTCCGTCCCTCTCACATATTGACAATGTCAGCATACTATGGAAAATGAAAATTCAATGTCTGTTAAATGGACTTAGTTTAAAATCTTCTTTCTCTACTGTTAAGTTTCAATAACTTTTTCCTTACTTTCATGGCTTACTTCTCACTATTTTATTGATTATCTCATTTTTAGTATTCATTGATTGATTCCCCTTTACTGTATAATTAAAATAAATGGTTAATAAAAGAATAATACGATATACAATGATATTTGGCGATAGTAAGTGATCGTAAATATACAAAGCTTTGAAGTGAAATCTAATATTTTTTCGTGTAATATTTTCTAGATTAAATTGAATCGTCATAGACTGTACATTTTGTTTTTCATGTATATGTATATCTATACACACATATATGTATATATAGTCTTACGGATTACGAGGAGGGGACTGCGTATTTTATTTTGAGTTAATAATGTTAGCCTTGCAAAAACCCTCGTAACCCCATAAATTAATAAAAATTGCAAGATTAAGCAATAAGCGGTAGGTCGCCAAGTGAAATGGGGCTTCTTAATATATATATATATATATATATATATATATATATATATATATATATATATATATATATATATATATATATATATATATATATAATATATTCTATTATATAAGTGTGTATATGTATGTACGTATATACAACCAGGGTTCGAGCATCTCACGCTGGTATATCCAGATACACTCGTATTTTTTCGCGTGGGTTGGCACTTTTGCTCATATCCTTCGTAGGTGCCTAGCGACCCTGATAAATTTGAGCAGCTGTCGCCGGAAACCCTCCCAGACAGAAACCATTTCCAATATTGTATCAAGGTAATACTCGTGCGACAGTTTATTCGGAAACATCAGTTATATACTGTAAGTGTGTGTGTTTGTGAATGTATGTGTACACACGCACAGACACATTATATATATATATATATATATATATATATATATATATATATATATATATATATATATATATATATATATATATATATATATATATATATATATATATATATATGTTTATATTTGTGTGTGTGAGAGAGAGAGAGAGAGAGAGAGAGAGAGAGAGAGAGAGAGAGAGAGAAAACACTGAGTAGAGAAAGCGGAATCTCACGGACCTTTTGCTTCATAAGGCATTAGAAGCGATGGCAATGTTGATAATGTGTATGGAAAATATATCACTTCTCTTCTTCCTTTAGTTTTCTGTTTCTAGCTTGGCTGAACACAATATTCCACAATATTCTGCTGCAAAAAGATGTAAGTTTCTAGGATGAATAGAATATTGTACAATTACTTTCTATGATTTATCAAGTGAAGTAATTGCTCTTTAACAAAATTTGATCTCTCATCAGTATGATAAATTAAGATGATCTACTTCTTAAAAGTATGAGCCTGTTTCTGACGTATTCCCTACTATTTGGTAAGCTGCCCATATTAAGGTTTCTTGGTCATTTAGCTAATAAATGCGCCCTCAGAATTGATTTTATAAAAACGCCACGCCTTGCAGTGCCTGTAGACTCTATATATATATCTTATAATTTTGTTAAATTTGCTGAATAAGATCATACGTCAAATATCAGTATGAAAAAAGAAGAAATAAAAGCGAGAGGAAAGAGCCAAGTAGGCGTTAGGCTTAAATTACAATGAAACGCATCATCCCAGTTGAGGAGTGATGCCATCTAGCGGATGAACACAGAACTAAGTCTGGAATTACTGTTCCTTCGTCTCTTGTTGCCTCTTCCAGTATATCATCCCAGTCTGAGGCTGAAATTTTTTTGTACGTTTTAGAAGGCGAAAGAGGCCGTTTCTCTCTCTGACCTAGTTTCTCAGTATGTGCGGATGGTTTAGAAGTTTTCAGTGTTGACTGCGTTGTTTTAGACCAGATGTACTTTACACTTTTGTGTAAATCCTTCTCGGTATTTGCAGCCCATCCTGAAGTTTTTTTTATGCACGGCCTCGGACAACTCATATATATATATATATATATATATATATATATATATATATATATATATATATATATATATATATATACTGTATATATAACCTCTCGCTATGGGTTGGCTTGAAAAATGCCTAACTTTTTAGGATGAAATCCATTGCCAAACATTAGTTGAAAGAGTTGAGAGTTTATAAAAAAAAACAGATGAAATAGATTTAGGTATCCCCGAAAAGAATGGGGATGGGATTCGACAAAAATTATTGCTAGCAATGAAATAACTGATCTATAAGTTAAAACCTGAAAAACAACATGGCATCAACGGGCTATTTTCATTGATGTGTTTTTTCTGCCTAAATGGAAGCTAAAACTCGAAAGTATGGGAGATAAATATATTTTCATGTCGAGTCAGTTTTATTTCAGCCAAATGTTTTCCTTCAGTATTTTATGTCAGTCTATCGGTCTTTATAAACGGGAAAAGTATTTTACACATATAACGTTTCAAGACGTTAGGGGTAACACGAAACTGTTAAGCACAGATCAGCATTTATCGTATATTTCCATTTGCAGATTATAGAAATACGATATATTTTTGACAGGGTACAACGTCACTCAACCATGTAACCGAAGCTATCCTAATGACGTTGGTAACATTTTGATACAACGAAGTCACGTCAAAATGTAAATGTTTTGTTATGGCTCCTGAAGCGAACTTGTGAATATGGAAACGAATATAACGAATCTCTGCTTGAATTTAGAATGAGTTTAGTGGAGCCTAGGTCGTGTTTAAAGTGTGGGGTTCCGGGTTGCATCCTGCCTCCTTAGGAGTCCATCACTTTTCGCACTGTGTGCGCTGTTTCTAGTAGCACACTCTTCTGCATGAGTTCTGGAGCTACATCTGCATCTAGTTTTTACGGGTTCCTTTTCAGGGATCTTGGGATCTTGCTTAGTGCTCCTATGGGTACAGTTTCCACTGGCATATTCCATATCCTTCTTATTTCGATTTTCAGGTCTTGATACTTATCAATTTTCTCTCTTTCTTTCTCATCTACTCTGGTGTCCCATGGTACTGCGACATCAATGAGTGATACTTTCTTCTTGATTTTGTCAATCAACGTCACGCCTGGTCTATTGGCACGTATCACCCCATCTGTTCTGGTACCATAGTCCCAGAGGATCTTAGCCTGATCGCTTTCTACCACTCCCTCAGTTTGGTGTTCGTACCACTTACTACTGCAAGCTAGCTGGTGTTTCTTGCACAGGCTCCATTGGAGGGCTTTTGCTACTGAGTCGTGCCTCTTTTTGTACTGGTTCTGTGCAAGCGCCGGACATTCGCTTGCTATGTGGTTTATGGTTTCGTCTTTCATATTGCATTTCCTGCATATGCGTGAGATGTTATGTCCATCTATTTTTCTTTGGACGTATCTGGTTCTTAGGGCCTGATCTTGTGCCGCTGTTAGCATTCCTTCCGTTTCCTTCTTGAGTTCTCTGTAGCCATTGCCATGCTTCATAGCTGGCCAGTTCTTTTGTCTGCCTCATGTATTGTCCGTTCATTGGTTTGTTCTGCCATTCCTCTGTTCTGTTTTTATTATTATTATTATTATTATTATTATTATTATTATTATTATTATTATTATTAATGATAAAATCGTCCTTTAATTCTGCCCAAAAATCAAGCCTCTGAAGTTTAAAGCCAGAATTGCTACAAACATTTACATAATATTATTATGCACTTAAAATGAACCATAATAAGATTTTAGCCTTTACTCGTACATGCTACCTCGTTTAACCAGTTTATTACTCCCGAAAGTAGTTAAAAGTGTTCTGTTGAGTACGAACTTGGCTTTCCTGTCACGAGAAGTTTCTGCCAGAGAATTTTACTCGAAGAATCATCGTTGTTACGCACTCACAAGGATTCGCTCTCCTTCGCGTTGTCCAAAATGTACAGAAGTTTGTTTTTAGATTAGGGCGACTTGCCGACAGTCGTAGCGAGAACTAAAGGTGTTAGAATATGAGAATTTTTTGTCCAGTTTTTGTTAGGATCATTTGTTCCTCTCCTGGTTTTACTGTCTGTCTGTCTGTCTATCGCCTTAACTTTAATGAATTTTTAACCCCGCACGGGATTAGTGCCGCCAGTGCGCCTCATGCATTACTTAAGGGTCTTTGCAGCAGCCCCTTTCATTGCTTTTACTGTACCTCCGTTCGTATTCCAATTCTTCCATCTTACTTTCCACCCTACCCCCCAACAACTGATTCATAACGCAACTGCGAGGTTTTCCTCCTGTTACACGTTTCGCACCTTTTTGCTGTCATTTTCCGTTTCAGCGCTGAATAGCCTCATAGCTCCCAGCGGTTGGCCTTTGGCATAAACCCCGATAAAAAAATTCCGAATGCAAACGTATCTGGCTGGACGAATGGACCGTAACTTGTATCTAGTAATATTTTTAATTTATGAAATAGCCAAGACTTGAAATAGAAAGTATTTGACAAGTTGAAAAAACGAAGATTTATAGGAAGGACGGTATGAGATTGTTTATATGCTTATATGCAAGTGAATATGCATATGAATATATATGTGCATATATAGTAAAACTGAAAGTCTAAGTTCTCAGAAATTAAGCTGGACTGCTAATTAAATGTGTAAATTGCACCCGGAATTGCATGTTATTAACACTGAAAAACTGTGAGTTCTTAATTTATAGTGAATATGTATTTGTCAGATTACAGCTCGTAATGTGGTAAGTAGAATGCAAAGGCTTTAAATCTTCTTATTAGAATGCAGGTATAAATGAGAAAGCGAAAGGTGAACAATATGACCGCAGTTCACAGAAAAGAAACTATTAAATATTGCATGTTCACTAATTACAAAAAACATCTTTACTGTTAAGAAACAAGTTACTCATTTTCGACTTGAAAAAAATCACGGAGCGTATCATGCCTCAAGTCAATTTCTTTAAATAAAAAGTGTAATGTATGTTCACTTAAGCAGCGCCACTTGCTATGATTAAATGTAATTTTTCATGAACTACTATGGGCTCTTTGTCACTAATAGCCTCAAACAGTGACCAATATCCGGAAGATATTGCTGGGATTTGATATTGCCTCAGTTGCAACGGACAACACGCTATGCAATTAAGTCCTTGTATCAAAGCAGTTTGTTTGCTTATGCAACCCCAGATCAAGTCTGTGATGTATGTAAACTCATGTGTTAATTACGTTCCTAAGCTTTTCTTAAGCAGGGATGTCAGTGTGTTATTTCCTTTGGAGAAAACTCCGAATGTTGAATGAAATTACAATAAGATGTGAAAGAGAAAGAACATAAAAATTTTGAATTTTCTGATTGCAGTATATCTCTGGGTTTTGAAATGGTTACAAGCTCTGAACTTTTGTGTGACTTTCCAATGTGTCAGTCTTTTAAAAACTAAAAGAGAGAATTTATGCTGATATGGAGATAGAATTCTAAAAAATGATAGTTTTTTAGTTATATAATGAAATTACAAGAGAAAAATAGTATAATGATATTTCTGAAAAGTTAATGATGACAATGAATGATTGAGTGGTATTCAAGGATGACCGAAGACTTGAGAATGATAAAATATTACTAAAGCATGATTGATAATTGGTACAACAAATAAAATGTAACTAAAGTGTATAACTATGCATAATAGCTTTACATTAGAGACTGCACTGTAAGCCTTGTTTTCTCGACATCCTTATATGATGTTATTAGGTAGATTTCTTTGGAACTTGAATTTTTGAACTTGTTTTAGTATGTGTAAACTTCACTTTCTGTGGCTCCACGTGCGTATAGAATATACACTCAAGTAAAAACAAAGTCAAAGGGGTCACTTTAAAAAATGAAATTTAGAAAAGTACATAAAAAATCAATGAATAAAGTATCCCAGGTCAATTAAATACTGATAAAATGGTACTTTCCAGTGAGCGTAGAAGCAGGATAAATCTTTCCTCCAAAACCCTTCACATTAAATCTTTCTGCTCATGTTTAACGAAACTCTATAACTTCATGTATAAAGTGACGCATTCATAGACGTGCATACGCACACGTGTATACGCATATGGGAGAAAGCGAGAGTTTCAGATTTGATTCACCTCGTTGATTCATCCGATTTTTCAAACACTTCGAAAAATAGGAATAGGTTCGCGTGAAGTGTAATTGGGTCATACACGTTACGAAAGGGCCAGACTTGCTTCCAAAATGTTCTTTGAAATTGATCGTGAATTCAGATATCAAAGCAATAAACTTTAAGAAAATGTTAGTCATTCAAAATCCAGTTTGTTTTTTCATCAGTTCAACAAACATTTCGAGGAATTTGATTGCAGTCAGTGCAGATACTGGAACATATGCGGAAAATAAAACATACAGACCTGAAAATATGTTTTGCAATAATATTCTAATGTTTGCAGATGAGAGCTCAGTTTCATTTCATTCGTTTTTTTTCACTCCGGATCTATGATTAAATTTCGCATAAGATAGATATATTTAGACTCAACTAATCTCATATGTTGTGAGCACTGACGCTCGCAGAGGGTAAACTATATTTTTATATGAAGAAAAACTCATTTGGAGCTTATCTGAAGAGCCATCTATCTGTGGCTCTTGCTGAGAAAAGCCGAGTGAACGATATAGCTATAGGAAACTTAAAGTTGCAGTAGAGATTTTAATATAGGAAAGATAGAGATATTGGAATGACAGATTTGTACAGAATAATAATAATAATAATAATAATAAAACATGAAGTCAGAGGTGATAGAAAGTTAGAACAGTTGGTTAGATAGTTTTCTAGGAAAGGCAGACCTGCAAAAAAAAAAAACAGTAAAAAACTTAGAAGAGCCATAATGAAGATAAGTATATAGGCAAGAGAGAGTTTTAGGGGAGGTTCAATAGAAATCATAAAAATGCATATGCATAAGTATACACGGGTTGAAGGCGGTCACCTGAATATGCATCCCGAAAGAAAATAAGAAAATACCATAGGGAGAACAATGGAATTCGTTTAAGAGAGAGGAAAAAACCCACGAAGCACAAATAGAGTGGGCAGTCTAGACTGGAAATTGTTTCGTGGTGAGTGCTATGAAAGGCTTTTCATGAAACATACCGGAACGCGTAAAAAGGAATCCTGTCTATTTGTCTATATAACTAAAACATAAAAAAAAGAGAAATTCTTCTACTTAACGACTGATATTTCAGAAGCATTTAGAATTTTAGTTATCGGAAAGGATCAAAGTGGTTATCATTAAAATCTCTTTCACGGGCAATAACGTCGTTGATTATTTTCCAGAGCCGTCATTTCATTGCATCTTACGATAAGAAAAAGGCTTAGCGTCACATGGAACTTTTATGGTTTCGGCCATGTGGGAAATTTAGATATTAGAAAATATAAAATATTAAGTTTGTAATGGGCAGCGGCATCACTTTCCAAAACTGGATTAAATATATTAATTAGTTTGGCTTTTTTTTTTTTGTAAAGGATTGGGTTATGCGTAGCAATGCATAGATAAGATTTTTCAATAAATAGTCCCTCCTAATAAGAAAATCTTAATAACCTGTGAAGCAGTAGAATGGATAGGAAATATCACTCATTCTCACACGGTCTACTGATAAGTAACATTCAAGGCCCAATGAGTCATTTGCATTCGCACAGGGAAATAATTTTATCCTTTTCTTATTTTAAAATTTCACGTTAAATAAGAAGCAGCGTTTCGATATAGACAAAAAGACTTGTAAATAGTGATAAATAAATGAACAAGATACACTGAAATAATGGAAGGAATATTGGGAAAACTTTAAATATATTTCTTCGTAACCTTCACGTTATCTCGTTTACAACAGAAAAATTCACACGCAACATGCAAGCAAATACGACCTTAAAATATTTTCCGTTTTCATTTGCTGTTTGTAGAAGAAATAATTAATTGTGACTCTTTCTCATGCTCGGCGAATTAGTAATTACAGCACGTGTAAAGTACTGGGTATTTATCTACATGATATGAATATTCAACAGTTCTTGCTGTATTTATAATGCTAACACGTTGTGTAATGATTTCCTTTCCTACATAAAAAGAGCGAGTGAAATAAACTGAATTTTTCGGTCATTGGGTTTACTGTAAAAAAGATGAACAAATATAATTTGAGTTCTTTATCCAATAAAATCCTTTTTAATAGGTCCGTAATGTGTAAATTACGTTTTATAAGCATCTATTAATTATTGAAATGCCGAATTATAATAAGTATAACAAATATGAAGTACGTGCTTGTGCGTATGTGTGGAGAGAGAGAGAGAGAGAGAGAGAGAGAGAGAGAGAGAGAGAGAGAGAGAGAGAGAGAGAGAGAGAGAGAGAGAGAAATATGTTTTCCTTAATTAGAATTTATGTAGTTATATCATTGTTTTGAATACCTCATTAAATGAGGTATAAAAAATGAATAGTAAATTCCGTGCGAGAATTACATTCCAAGGATGAATTCAAGTTCATCTCTAATGTTCTTACGTTTTTTAGAATATATTATTCAGTTTCATTTGTTCATATACCCAAATTCAAAAGGCTTTAGCGAGCAAATTTTGTGAACTTTATTGATATTCAACTGTTTTTATGAATGTTAAAACTTCCCTCACTCAGATGTTAGTTTTGATAGATTTACCGCTAGCAGTTTTAAACGCAATATATTTCTTTACAAGAATAACTGTTGATTAGATACATTTGTTAATTGTCATGTCTGAACAATGATATCTACACAGTTGACCCGCGATATGTAAAATTCCAAGCTTGTTCCCCAGTTGTATGTAATCGTTACTAGCAAATTGCCCAAGGCGAAGTCCCGACAAACTTGGGAAATTTATATTCGACGTTTTCCTCTACACAAATAAGAAAAGAGGATTTAGTTACGAGTCACACTTTCATTTCCTCTTCAGTGAACTTAAGCTGTTCTCAGGGAATAATGCTCGTAAAAAAGGTGTAGTAGAGACTATAGCATAACTGTTTCTTTTAGATGGCGGAAAAAAACCATAGCAAACTCTAATTAAAAATTAATTTAATTTTACATTGCTCCGGGAAAAGACATCATTGTATATGCCTTTAAAGGAGGGTTACATGGTGAGGTATTGGGGCTAATGAAATTTTCTGCAATAATTAATTTCACTCTCTTTGGGCTCCTTGTTGCAAGAAGACTTACAGTAACTTTAACTTTAACTTTAACTTTAAATTGATTTATTATGGTGCAGTTGTTTTCACGAAACCGTAAAAAAAACTATGAACCGGAGAAATCCTTACTTGAATATATTAATCCATATATAATAGTGATTTTCAAATTAGCAGCTTTAGATATCACGTAATTTTAATTTATGCTACAAATTTTTATCATTTTTGTAGATATTTTCAACTGCCTCTCCCATAACATACCAACAACATCGATTATCTGAAAATGTATAATATTGTGTCTAAAACCGGCTCTCGCGAATGAAGGAGAAATTAGGAGAAATTGAACGGTTCGGATATCAAGCGTGATGACAGGCTCATTGGGATAATGAGATTCCATTAGGTCGGGGTTGAAAAGAAACGGAGACATTAATGTCGTGATGTGAGGTCTGATATTGCATCCTGCAATTTCCTGTCGATTTTCACATACTGTACGTTCGCGCACACAAACACACACACACACACACACGCAATTATATACAGATACATATATACATATATATGTATATATATATATATATACATATATATGTATATATATATATATATATATATATATATATATATATATATATATATATATATATATATACAGTATATATATATATATATATATATATATATATATATATATATATATATGTGTGTGTGTGTGTGTGTGTGTGTGTATCAGAAGGATAATTCGAATAAAATGCTGTCAACTGGGTCACTGGTGAGTCGGGAAGTTGGGGAAAACACGCTGGTACGCGAGGCAGTTAGCCTGCCCAGGTAAAGCCCTAAATTAGGTACAGTGGTGCTTAGGTTCCAACTTCTTTTATGACCTGTATGGCTTAGTTGTCAGCGGCCTTGCCTTCCAATTGAAAGACCGGGGTTCGATCCTGATGTGAGTCAGAAATTTATTTCTGTTCCACACGTGATTGTGTGTTGATTATTCTAACACACACACATATATATATATATATATATATATATATATATATATATATATATATATATATATATATATATATATATATATATATGTGTGTGTGTGTGTGTGTGTGTGTGTGTGTGTGTTTGTATGTGCATTTATGTGTTATGATGATTAAATCTAGTAATTAGAATATCTTTCCTCTAGTATGCTAGATGGTTTTTAAACAGCAAGCTTATCATTTCTCTTGGCTCTTGAGAAATCATCAGGAATAATGAGAATTTCTTTATTCATGGTTACATTTATAACTAATAACGTTTCGCTAACAGGAAGTGTTGCCACTCGTGTAATAAAACGATAACATGAATTTCCAGTGCTTTTAAGCCGTCGTTTTTATTTCCAAACCATTAAACTGATAAACTCCAAAAGAAAAAACGAAATGGCATGCGGAGAGAATAATGTATTTTAACAGTCGAGGATATTTCAACCGATCAGACTGAAAGTCTCGCACAGAACACGGAGATTGTTATGCCAAGAGATGAAAGAGTTGTGCTCAGATATTGGAAGCGTAGGTATTCCTCCAATGTTCACTCTGTTGTTCTCTGTATATATGCCTCTGTTGTCCCTCTAATGATGCATCATATTGTCCTATTTATATACGCATTTCCTAGGTCCCTGAGGCAGAAGACTTTGTCTCTCTGTTGCTCCCTGTGTTAAGTATCCGAACCTCTGTACTTACAGTGTGTTAGTAATGAGCGCCTCAGTGCCTAAACTCCACCTCAGAACTTAAATACCATAAAAAATAAAAAATGCGCCCGAGATTCATCGGCACAATCGAGTTTTCTGTACAACATATATAATGCTGAATGAGACTCTCAGCCGCAGCCTATGAAACTTACAGCCACGGTCCAGCGGTGGCCTGGGTTTTTGGCACATATAGCGGTGCCAGACGCATGGTCATGGCTAAATTAAACCTTAAATAAAACAAAAACTACTGAGGCTACAGGGCTGCAATTTGGTATGCATGATGATTGGAGGGTGGATGATCAACATACCAATTTACAGCCCTCTAGCCTCAGTAGTATTTACGATCTGAGGGCGGACAGGAAAAAGTGCGGACGGGCAGACAAATAGCCATCTCAATAGTTTGCTTTCACAGAAGACTAAAACTGTTTTTGCCAAAGTGTTGTGCTGCCTGCGAGGTCATAAAAGGTGACTGTATTTCCACAGAAATGCCCGGGGTTATTGTTGATACCTGCCGTTAATAGCCACATATTGCTCAATTTGCTCTTAGCTCTGAGCACTTTCATTAAAAGCAAGGAACGAGGAGAGGTGCAGTGAAGGTCTGAATGGCATTCTCCCACGATATTTTGCAAAGACGTATGTGGTAATTTTTCGCCAACGTATTCTGTATTTCATTTGTACTTTGAATCTTTAATATTTGCAAGTACAGTATCTATCGACAGATATTGTCAGCAGTTGAAAACATCTTTAATATTTGCAAGTACAGTACCTATCGACAGATTTTGTAACCAGTTGGAAACATCCAATCAGTAATGAATTTCAAACGCGTAAAGATTTTAAACTTCTGATGTGCCTGTAAATTCACGTTTAGCCATAATGGATATGTATACCAAAGAGAAACGTAGAATTATATTAAAGATGACAAAATAATGCTAAAATACAAGAGAGTTACATCTTAAGTAGGGTAATTAAAAATTTGAAAGATGTTAAGTTGATTGAATAGCTTCCCAAGAATACTAAATGATGGCAATTAATGACTGGATGATACTCGGGAATGAGAGGTTGGAAGAATGGCGAGGCCATTTAAGAAATGATTGGTATTCTGAAATGATAAAATAAGACCCAGACATGATAAAATCGCGATACAGCATGATATATTTGTGATTGGTAAAATTAAGATAATCTTACCAGACAAATTCACATTAAAACATTGCAGTAATCTCTTACTCTCACGATTATCTTACATGTTGAATATTTCTTTAGATATTTAATTTTTGGTTTGTGTGTGCGTACAGTCCACCTTCTGTAGTCCCACGCACATATAGAAATAGAGCTTACTTATAATATATTATAGGTAAGTTCTATTTCTATATTATATTTATATATCTATATTATATCTATATTATATCTATATTATATTTATATTATAAATGTACAAACGGAGTCACAGTCAAACAGGACACTTGGATGAAAATACAGTAATAAAATGACAAAGTTAACCGATAAACTGTTCGAAGTCTTAAAAATAAAGAGCAAACATCACTATTTTTATTCGTTAAAGGAGAAATATTATTAAATCTTGACACTCGAATGCCTTTCATATTTACTCTTGCTAAACATTTTATGAAGCTCTTACCTTGACCTCCATCACTCGTGTGTGAGTGTGTGTGTGTGTGTGTGCATGTGCGTATGTGTATGAGAGAGAGAGAGAGAGAGAGAGAGAGAGAGAGAGAGAGAGAGAGAGAGAGAGAGAGAGAGAGAATTTAAAATATTGTATTCATTTAAAACATTTCACCTCCTTAGTTTTTCTGACTTGGAAAATTCAACTTGAGTTTTATCAGAACAACAAATAGTAAAACAAATATTAAGAGGAATGGGAATTAATGCAGATACTTGGAAATATTGTTTTGCTATGCAATAAAATAGGGAAGCCAAAAACTGTCTTTCTCAAGTATTTTGATGTTTACAGAGTAGGTATTCTTCGGTTCTTTCTTCTTCGCTCCATATTTCTTATACAATTTGGCGTAGGGGTTATTTTTTTACTGAAATAACTCCATATAAAGTGAATAAAAACGCCCAACAATAGCAAGCGCCGTAAAATATATAGAAATATTCATGAGTTTATATTTCTTGAAGAACACGTCACTTATTCCAGGCGCTGTCAGAACGACTGCTGCGTGTGGTAGTTGTAGAAAGGAGCTGAAAAAGATAGAGCTGTTTTCAAGTTAGAGCTGACGTGTGGAAAATATAGAGACATAAGACAGGGGACATTCTAAACGGATATTTTGGTGTGTTGAATATTGCGTTGAGCTGATGAGTTTCCCTTTTCCCTTGGTCTTATCATAAGAATTTACTCACATCATGAATGCAATACCAATGTAATAGATATAAAAAGGTATGCTCTCTCTCTCTCTCTCTCTCTCTCTCTCTCTCTCTCTCTCTCTCTCTCTCTCTCTCTCTCTCTCCCCCGGATGCTGATCAGGATTGCTTAATCTTTCTGCTTTTCGAATTACAGTTTACAGTGGTTACCTTGGTCTGAAATCTACAATTCGTCAATTTTACATCCAAACGACAAAATAAATGAATGTGAACATGAAACCTCATATTCTTTTGCTCTCCGGACGAGAAGCGTTACAAAAGATTTTAATCTCGATTTCATTGCTGTGTTCCGAATAAATGCTGTACATGAATGTTAAGAATAGTTGCCAATATTTCAAATAACATGTAAGACATAATATTCACCATGACGCAATAAATTCTTGATACCCTTTGTAGGTTGTATAAATGAAGAACTTATTGAAGTATATATATATATATATATATATATATATATATATATATATATATATATATATATATATATATATATATATATATATATATGTATGTATGCATGTATGTACGTATGTATGTATGTATGTATGCATGTATGTATGTATGTATATACATAACCTGAATTCGACAGGCACAGATGCATCCGAGTAGATTATCAACTTACACCTTTCTGGATGGCTCAGTCACTGCACATCGTTGTTTGTGAACCAGGCAGCGATTCGAATCCTGCCGGTGACGAAGCATTTATCAGTAATAATTCCCCTTAGTTTTAAATTATTCCCGAGGTATAGTGGCCTGGACATTAAAAAAATTATGTGGCTATTTTGTGAACAGGAAAGACTCTCGCATATTTAAGTGACAAAAATTCTTAAGTAGTCAAGAGTTACAAACTTACCAGTCAGCTGTTTAGATATTATTTTAATTAAATGATATTTGTGGCCTTATGTGTATGTGTATATACATACATACATATATATATATATATATATATATATATATATATATATATATATATTTATATATATATATATATATATATATATATATATATATATATATATATATATATATATATATATATATATATATATATATATATATATATACACATCTTGGCGATGTGTTGACCAATTTATTTTTCCTGCAGATCGGCTGATGAAATTGTAAATAAACGAAACCTTTCAATGTAAGCAAGAAAATAATAATTTACAAAGAGCGAGCATTTTTTTTTATACAGTATCCTTTACCGAGAGGAAATATATTTATCTTATAATTCTTCTCCTCTTCATTCTCTAACATTAGGACCCCCCGAAATAAGCCTCTTACTTGGATGTTAAGATTATGGGAATAATTTCTGAAGTTCGGGATATTAATCATGGATTTTTAACACTTTTGTTCCTGCTTTCTGAAATTAAGCGTCCCGAAAACTTTTGGTCAGGATTTTTCTCTTTCGACATTTTCGGGATCTTCTCTCTCTCTCTCTCTCTCTCTCTCTCTCTCTCTCTCTCTCTCTCTCTCTCTCTCTCTCTCTCTCTCTCTCTCTCTCATGTGCATGCTGGCGTCTGTTAACCTTTCTATAATCATTAATTCTTTTCTTATGTTGATGTATTAATGCCATGTAGTAGGTTTACTGTTGATGCTCTTAAAAAATAAAGGTGACTGTAACGTTAAAGAAACTATGTTCATTGAAATTTTTCTGTGAGTATGTAAATAGATTTAGCTTTTTGTCTGGTCTTAGTTGTAACCAGAGCTGGAAGATGAAAATATCTGGCTGTCTATAAAACAGTGAGTTCAGATAACGGATGGTATGAAAATGTTTACCTATATATATGTGTGTGTGTATATATATATATATATATATATATATATATATATATATATATATATATATATATATATATATATATATATATATATTTATATATTCATGTACGTACAGATATGGGATTTCACTTGGTAAAGTGAAAAAAATCAGAGGTCAGAAATGAAATTGCATTGCCAATAACACGTGGTAATTCTTCTCTACTTACATCATCAAAACCATTCAGTTCGTCGGGTCTTGGGTATTCCTAATTTCATATTATCAACACTGAAAGACAAAAGGCTATAAATATCCAGTAAATTAATCTTGTTAAATTATGGTTTATTATGTGTTTAATGGGACAATAAGGCTTTAATTGACTTTCGGTGCTAGTTTGTTATCTAAGCATCATCTACTCCGAGGTGCTAGTACTAAACACCTTATAGTAAATGTAAAGTAGACGGCTGCCCGGAGATATCGTTTATTAATATAATTTGTCGACCATACAATATAGAAACGGGTGTACGTATATAACACTTTGATCCCCGAGGGGCTAGTACTAAACACGGCGTCCCAAGGAGCTTCCGCCATGTTTAGTACTAGCACCTCGGACTAGATGACGCGTATATAACAAGCCAAAGAGCACCTGGTTTTCTTATTGAAATATATATATCTATGTAGCTTCTGCCACAAATGTCTGAACATTATGTCAGTGTTTGGTAAAAACGACTAATTTAATGATTTTGCTTGGGAGAAAATAAAGGTGACCACTAACTTTGCATATCACGGGAAAGGAAATATTAAATATTGCACGTCCACCAAGCAGAGACAAAATTAACTAGCGCGTTTTCCTACTTAAAAAGCTATTGAGAGGATTATTACACAAAACAATTAGTGTAATAGAATGAATGATTTCTCTAGCGTTAGCTCTTCCGTCCCTGAGAGGACTGAACAGTTTTCCCCATTCCAAGGATATTGCTGCACTCGACACTGCCTTAGTTATAGCGGAGAACTCACCACGAGGGAGTTTCTTAGCGTACAAGAACCTCTCGTTACATAAGGGATCATTCACGTAGGGGGGGTGGGTTAGCGCCGCCAATCCGCCTCACGGATTCACTGAACGCATTGCTAAAGCTTCTTTGCGGAGTCCCTTCGGTCCCTAGCTGCAACCCCCTTTCATTCCTTTTACTGTACCTCCATTCATATTATCGTTTTTCCATCTTACTATCCCTTCCCCCAGTCCCCTAACAATTATTTCAAAGTGCAACTGCGAGGTTTTACTCCTGTTTCACCTTTCAAACCTACCTGCTCTCAACTTCCTTTCCAGCGCTGAATGACCTCATAGGTCCCAGTGCTTGGCCTTTGACCTAAACTTATATTCCATTCCTTTTCATAAGAGATCTTGCGGAGTAACAACCTGGTTCTAACAACGAGACCGAACCATCGCATAATGTTGGTTTCTCTAGTTCATAGCAGTTCCAAGACAGTGAAACTGTCAAATCTGTTTGTATACTGATCGGTCAGTATTTATGTATGGCAAAAATCTCCCGAGCATGAAATGCGAAGCCAGAGAAATCAATGGTTATTCTTCTAGAGAAAAAATGTTGAGGCTGAGGAGCTTTCATTGTAATGGGAGCGGGAGAGGAAGGGAGAAATTTAGGAACATCAACAATTTTCTTTGTACAGTATATTTTAAATACCGATTAAAAGATGAAGCTCATGAACTTTTGGTGAACATCCAGCATGAAAGTTATGACGCCTCTGTAAAAGCTACTGAAGTCGTCATGAAATGGTACTAAATGCAAACATTATACTGAAATATGCAATCTAATGATAAATCATAACAGAATTAAATCAAACCAAAATACCCGAATGACAGTTGGTTTTAAAGAACGCTAAATCAAGATAGTGAATGAATATTGACAGAGAACGATACGAAATTATACAAAAGAAGGATAATAGAAACATCGTGTTTACGTCAGAGGGTATTACTGTAATGTCTTGGGTGAAGGATAACCATGCATGTTTTTATCTTGATTTCCGTAGACTGAATCTGAGTGCTTCCATTTCTTTAGCATCGCGTGGATACAGTACCAGAACTTATTCATTAAATACATGCAAACGCAAGCAGTCCCACGGGGCACATGAAGCAATATAAAATGTAAAATGTTGAGCAGAAATTTCAAGAAGGACTTATTCGAAGTCCATAAAATACTGAAGAAGACGTAGACTTTTATTTATTGAATGAAACGTGGATTTAAAAGATCAGTGAATAGCCCGTCGTTTCCTTTGCTCTTTTTATTATATTTTATGAAGTTTTGCAACGAATTTATTCTTAGTTATACATTCGCTTGACACAAGTTTCCATTTAAAAAAATGTAACTGCATAAAGAAAGGGGAGGGATATATATATATATATATATATATATATATATATATATATATATATATATATATATATATAGAGAGAGAGAGAGAGAGAGAGAGAGAGAGAGAGAGAGAGAGAGAGAGAGAGAGAGAGAGAGAGAGAGAAGAAAGTTAGGAAAAAATGTCAGAATGGTGAAAGTGTGAAATATATTTTACCTTTGTTAATAACATACCCCGTTGATTTTTCTCATTTTTAAAACGTTTCGAAAAATAGGAATAGGTTCCCCTAGTGATTAATTGGAGTCGTACAGATCTGGAATATTGGCGAACTATTTTCGCAATGTTCTTCGAAATATTGTTGAGAATTCATAACCCCTTGTAATAAATATGAAAATATGGAAAATGTGATCTGCTTTTTATCAGTTCAACAAGTCTTTCGAGGGGCGGGAATAAAGTTCGCACACGAACTGGAAAATATTGTTATGAAACAAAACAGAAAGACCGAAAAATATGGCCCGCAATAATATTTGGATGCTTGCCGGTGGGGGATTCAGTTTCATTTTGTAATGATTTTTTTATTGTTTCATATTTGCAATTAAATTTTATATGAATAAAAGTTATTCAACAGGCAGTGAAGACGGATTCTTACTTGAATGACCCGAAAAATTAAGGTAATCACTGATTTATATTTCTTGAAGAAATGTGAAGCTAATCACGGTTTCATATTAATGAATTATAAAGCTTCTCTTTTGTATGGTCTCGCAATTGGGCCGTCTTGAAATATCCGCTTTGTGGGAGAATTTTTCTTCTTTTTCCCTTAATATTTGGACACTGATCCTATTGTACAATGCCCATTCATTTTCCCCGAGACAAACACTGTATTCTTCTCCTTACTCTATTATCGAAATCCTATATTCTGCCGGATGAAAATACAGATAAAATCTCTTCTACCAAAATAGGTGCGTCCTAAAATACCGAACTTGACCAGGAGAACATTTATAAATCATACAGTTAGATCAGCTTTTATCAAACAAATGTTTAACTAACGCTACGTATTTTTTTTTTTTTTTGTAGCCATTCTCTTCTTCTAGAATATTTCTGTCAGATGGGAGGAGGGACGAAAGGGAAGTTATTCAGGTTTCGTTGTTTTATAGATGTTCATAACAACACCATCTTTAACAAATCATTACGCCACTTATACAACACTGCTCTTATCTTAAGATGACTCTTCCTATCACCTTCACTGTCCTTGGGATAACACGAGGACGCTGAAGATGATTGCTGGAGATATCGTAAGCTAAGGTCAGTCTTTTTTCAGTATTTCATCCATAAAATTATTTATTTATCAAGACAATAGCAAAAACATAAATTTCACTAACTGTTCTTTTCTTCCTCCTAATGACAATAACGAAATAATAATAATGATGTTAATTTCTCCCATTACAGACATGATTCCATTAATGCTTCGGAGAACTAATCTCGCGTATATTTTTTTTTAATTAGAGTTGAGGCTGGCGTCCTCTCCATTTTCATCTTACATTTAATCACTCTAAAATTTCCTCTGAAGAGGCAATATCGACATCTCATTTTTCATTACCTTGGATTTAGAATCCCTAAGCTCGTCTTAGAGTGGTCTTAAATCCGGCCTCGTATTTTTCAGTATTATTCTTGCATTTCATATAAACAAGATGTAAATGAGAGAGAGAGAGAGAGAGAGAGAGAGAGAGAGAGAGAGAGAGAGAGAGAGAGTCCTCGAGTTTCACAAGAACGAACGATAATCCTCTTATCGAAAGTCTAGAAAAATTCAGTCCAAGGGCTGGAAATCTCTCGCATTAAAACGGGGTAAAAGAAACCACATAACTAGTAAGGAAAATGGGTTTTCGAAACTTCGTGGTTTATATATGCAAGGTTTCAGTGATACTAAATTGCTTCAGTATCCGTAGCCTTAATAATCGCTCTTCTCATCAGAATTTTAAAAGGCAAATCTCTCAAAAACAAGAGCTTTCTGTTACTTTAATGAATTCTTGCCAGCACTTCCTTCACACTTTTGGTAATATCTTTTACTTAAGTCATCTTTCTCTCCTAGCAAACGAAAGCTCCCTCTCTCTCTCTCTCTCTCTCTCTCTCTCTCTCTCTCTCTCTCTCTCTCTCTCTCTCTCTCTCTCTCTCAAAGAGAACAATCTTTAAAGAAAAAGACAATCATTCTCTTTATTTTCCACTACATCTCGACAGCAAAGCATTCTCTCTCTCTCTCTCTCTCTCTCTCTCTCTCTCTCTCTCTCTCTCTCTCTCTCTCTCTCTCAGAGTACAATCTTTAAAGAAAAAGATAATAATTATCTTTATCTCCCACTCCATCTCGGCAACAAAAGCATCTATCTCTCTCTTTCTCTCACTTGCCCGTCTTTCTCTTTCTCTCTCTCTCTCTCTCTCTCTCTCTCTCTCTCTCTCTCTCTCTCTCTCTCTCTCTCTCTCTCTTGCCCGTCCTTCTCTTATTGTTTACGGAACAGGTTATAAGTAAGATTATTGAATCCATCATACTGTTTCACGACGAAGAGCAATTAATTAGTGTCTCGTAAGTAGGCGTCCAATATCGCCATTGCTGCTTTATATAACAACTGGGATGAGCCGTAGATTAGTTACTACAGGGGCGTTGTTATTCAGAATGTACAGTCATCCATGTTGACAAACCATCTTGGTCATCACCTAATAGGACGGATTCACAGTAAACATATATATATATATATATATATATATATATATATATATATATATATATATATATATTATATATATATATATATATATATATATATATATATATATATATATATATATTTATATATTACAGAAAGCTATGTTATAAAAGAATATATGAACGAAAAACACATTTAAGTATTAAATCATATCCTGAGCAAAGGAAGGCATTCGGAATTTACTTTAAATGCTGTAAAGACAAAGAAGATTTTCCATTCTAAATTGCATCATAAGGAAGGTTGCGGTGTTGAGTAAAATATTGTTGATGGCATAATGTCTCTCAACCCAGAGCGACATGGAGGGACTAGATTTCAATCAAGACATGTCAGAGGTTTTGATTAAAATATTTATTTTGATAAACAAAAAACGACTGATTATAGGGAATGCTTGAAGGCATAACGGAATCATTTTTATAGTGATGAAGATGCAAAAGGAAGTGAAAAAATATCCAAGGGGATTAAGTAAAAGGAAATAGGGTAATTTTCGTAGACCCATTATAAATTGTAAATGTGCAATGTAGAGACCAGAGCAGACTAGACTCTGAACTGCCGAAGACTGTGTGACTGAGAATGCAATGATGAACGGAACCTTTTCATGAGTGACGAGTTAATGTAGATTTTTGGCAACGGAGGTTAAAATCTAATCTAATTTCTCATTATAGGAATAATAAGTTGTCCAATGAGAAATTAAGCGAGACATGGAATACAGAGAAAAGTATTAATGAAATTGTCAAGTACTGACAGATGATAATTCTGCCGATTCAGGTTGGGATGTGATGATGGCACATCCAAATTTGTGATAGAGCAATATTGGAAACCCATTTTTAGATATTTCTCAGATGGGAATGTGAACTTTGATGACAAAAACTGCAAAGCTATTATCGACGGTATCACACCTCTAATAGTCATAGACGCTAGCCAGTGACAACAGAATGAAGGATGTCATAGTATGTGTGAAGAAACTTCACACACACACACACACACACACACACACACACACATATATATATATATATATATATATATATATATGTGTGTGTGTGTGTGTGTGTGTGTGTATATGTATATGATTATATTTACGTATGCATGTACTTGAAATAGGTTTCCACTTATACGCGAGACTTTTAGGCTCACAGACATTAAGCCACAACTACTAAGTGTCGAACTCAGTTTTACCTGGGGAAGACTTTCATCCCCTTCGGTGATATCCCCGAAGTAGCGAAAAATGGATGTGATAACATATATATATATATATATATATATATATATATATATATATATATATATATATGTGTGTGTGTGTGTGTGTGTGTGTATGTGTGTGTGTGTATTTGTGCTTGCGTGTGCATGAACATTATGTGCTCACATAGTTTAGTGTGAAGTCATCCCCAAAAGAGCATTGTGCATAAGCGATTAAAATATTAAACCTCGTTCTCCCAGTCTTGACTGATTGATTGAAACGTGTGAAATGAATGGTGCTTTTTGAAGTTAACGTCAATGAAATCACTTCTCGAAATATTAATTGCCGGCATTTAATGCCTTTTGCTCCTGATACTGGTTCTGCTTTACCGAATAGGAGTTAACAAGCCTTTTCATTTATTGGGAGGTAAAAATCCAATGTTGTAAACTGCAATTCATTGTCACGAAGTGGACTCATATTATTAATTTACAAATATTGGTCGTGTTTGGGACAGGCGTGTGAGATAAACCTCTCACGAAATAGGAATTTTATGAGGCTATTGGAAATTCATCGGAAGAGTCGCTGTACCGGTTATTATGTTATTGGAATGGGAGAGAGAGGTCGGAACGATTTTGCAGTGAGTCAGAAGTGGCGATGACCCACATAAACAAACACACAGACATATATATATATATATATATATATATATATATATATATATATATATATATATATATATATATATATATATATATATATGTATATTCATTATGCATACATACACACATACATTATATACATACCCATATATATATGTGTGTGTGTGTGTCTGTGTGTCTGTGAATTTGTGTATATCTGTATGTATATTTGTGCATGAATATATATATGCAAATAAACACATTTGTAAATTCGTTTTTTATTGCAATATTCTTAAAACAACTAGGAAAAACTTATTCAAACAAACTCAGGTCCTTAATTTTTTTTTCAAAATTAACCTTTTTCCATGAAACACCGAGATACGTCCTGCTCCCACTCCTGGATCACTGTTGGGACTGAGATCGTCCGAGAAGTGCTCCAGCATCTGCACGCAATTGCCCTCTTAAAGGCGAGTTGCATTTCTGAGAAGGCTCTTCCTCGTCGTAAAGTGCCAGACGAGAACTTCTTTATTAATTTTGCCTCATTAGGAAGCTTTAGGCGAATAAAATATCCATTCCTGATAAGCCCGTCAACAAATATTTTTTCTATCTTTTGCTCATTATCGTTGTTACTGAAATAAATTCTGTACTTCCGGAAAAAAATGTGGTAGGGTTTTTCTTTATTAAGAGACCTGTTCTTAAAATTCAGTTAGAGAAGTACTCAAGCATTTTATATTTTCCCTTAAATGAGTGTGTTTGTGTCTGCGTGCGTGAGAATGTATGTTTTATGTGTGTTCCTGCAAAACATATCATAACTAACGATTCAGTGTTTTGAATCGTTAGTTATGACATGGCTTTGCAGGAACGCAGAGAAAACATGAATTCCCACGCACACAGACACAAAACACTCTCATTTATATATAAATGGGACAAAACTATATATATATATATATATATATATATATATATATATATATATATATATATATATATATATATATATATATATATATTTTTTTTTTTTTCTTTCTTTCTTTTTTTTTGTCACATACACCTAACATTTTTATTGTTCACAATTACAGAGGAACAAATATCGTTCATTACCTAATTTACTATACTTTGGGATTATACACCCAGGAGGAATTATAATTGATAAGTGCTTTAACACCAAGGGGATTCTTGATCGCTCAGTGGTCGTAAGTCACTGCACACCGTTGTTTCTGAACCAGGCAGCGGTTTGAATCCCACCTCCGACGATGCACTTGCCAAGTATAATTCCACTTGGGTGTGAGTTATTCACGAGTTCTAGTGAACTAGATATTAAGCGATATCTGTGGTTTATTTTCTTATATATATATATATATATATATATATATATATATATACAGTATATATATTTACACACACATATATATATGTATATATATATATATATATATATATATATATATATATATATATATATATATATATATATATATATATATTACGTATTCTAAAAAGACGTACTTACCTCTTTTTATTCATCTGAAGTCTCTGCTAGCACGCCTGCTTGGCTGATGAAGAAAACTTCAATCTCTCTCTCTCT
>NC_089784.1:5443003-5478003 GCF_040412425.1 Macrobrachium rosenbergii | reverse complement strand
AATTCTGGAGATTAGGAAATCGAAGCATGCGCTTTTCGTTCTCATCAAAAATCAAATAAAGTTTTTTCGTCTAGTAGAGAAAATTATCTTTGATATGGGGCCTACGCACGTTGCTAACTTTGGTGAGCTTCTGTACTCAAACTACTCAAATTAACCTCAACAGATTTTTCAGTATTATTGTCTTAAAAGATTCACCTTTTCATCCTTCTTGATATTCTCTGTATGTCTGCCCTTTCCCCCCTTCATAAAACATCCTTAAATATATTTGGCTTCTGTTCACAGTGAATACTAAATCAATCTTTATCCATAAGCATTGAAGGTTCAGAGAAACATTCGCATCCTCACCTTTAACATGAAATATTCGTCAGGATTTTACTTTGCATCTACAAACTGCAAAAGTGTTTTTCCTAGCATATGTAAGTTATTATATATACCTTTATAAGATGATTCTCTATATCGGTGATTACTATAAAGCATTTTTTTGGCTTTTCAGCTACCATGACTTTTGTAGACATTCTAAATTAATGATTAAAAGAATTATTTCTGTTGACCTATAACTACGTTTGTTTTTCTTTGTTTGACTGCATAATCTTTGACTAGCATACATTAACCAAAATAAAATTAAAAGGTGTACACGCACACACACACACACACACACATATATATATATATATATATATATATATATATATATATATATGTATATATAAATATATATATATATTTATATATTTATATTTATGTGTTTGTGTATTACTTTATATATGTATAAGTGTGTGGATGTGTGTTAGTGTGTTATGCGTGCACGCACGCACGCTCGTGTGTCTGCACTTAAGTGGATGGAAAGCACACTATTTTGCTTTAACAGATAAAGTATAACTTTATTGTGAACAAAATTATTTCTTCCTGTAATTTCCTATCGCCACCAAAAACCTTTTTTTATATTATTTTGGAAACGTAGTTAATAGTGACATTAATGGAAAAATTTTGATTAGTTTTTTCAAATACTAAATAACTTCCCCCCCCCCCCCAGGTAACGGCGTTGTGATTGGAAATGACGAAGCAATGAAAAATGGGACCAGCCATCAACCAGTCATCGAACGACACTGATTCATGGGAAAACATTAAATCACTTTATCCTTGATGGAGGATGCTGGAACTGACAACATAATGAGGGGCAACAATTTTCACTGTCATCAATTAGTCGCAGACCCTTGCCCACGAGGTACGTCACCCCACTAACAAGTGAATTGTGCTTATGGAAAATTAACCTTATTCTATTATTGCTATTTATCGTATTACTATTATGTTTTGTCTTTATGGCTTTAAATAGTTTTCATATTTATTAAGATGCAGTAACTAAGTTCGTCTTTTAACCCTGATGTGACTTTGTCCGTGCTTTCCCTTGCAAAATGAGGCAAGCTTAAATTGACTTCATTAGAAATAGGTTGAAAGAAATAGGAAAGAAATTGGGTTTTACAAATATCAGTTTTTATTTTCAGTCTGTAATTGGTTTTATGGTGTTATATACGATATCAAACAGGTATTCTGAATATCTAAAAAAAATTAAGTATTTTGACTAGAAAAAAAATTAATTTTTTGACCTAGCTTTCTGTCAAGCCAAAAACTTTCCATACCACCCTTGGGGTATTTTCGTGGGATCGTTTTTAATGTTTTAAATTGATTTAGTTACTTTCTCATTATCTATAACCAAGATTGAACATAAAGGACTCATCATTCTTTAGTCCTTGATAACAGGTGGCGCTGAGTGTTACTGGCGAGTGTCACCGTAAAAAGCTCCTGCCAAGTATGTACCGTTTTCGCATCTCGTATACTTCCAATGAGCAATTTCTCGATTGATAATCTATATCGCTTATATTGTTGCTGGATCCACTTGCCGTCCGAGGCTAGATGCAAGTTCTCGTATTCCTCTCAGTCCAACGTCATATTGTATCCCAAATGCAACAACTGCCAACGTATTTTTTTCCAACACCGTTTCTTATACGATCTACTTTCATTACTCGTTTATTATTTTGCAATATTTCATTCTTAAACCGCACTTCAACTCAGCTGGATTGGTAAGAGCTATCGAATCCTTGCCCCTTGTAATAGAATTCCATGTTTTCTCCGGGGGAACATTTCATTGCATTAGCAACGTCTTTCATTTCCGGTACAGATACTACATTTTGATTGCATAGAAATATAGGTAGTTCATTCATCTTTTTCTCATGAGAATTTTTAGCAATAACTCGGTTGAATTTGGTGTGGCAATCGCTTTGCTATCGACACGTGACTTTCTCTCTCTCTCTCTCTCTCTCTCTCTCTCTCTCTCTCTCTCTCTCTCTCTCTCTCTCTCTCTCCCCATAAAAAGAGAAAAGATTAACTGCTGTTTATCAATTTTGTTATCCTTAATAATTCTCTCTTCCTTTCAGCAAATTTTCTCCAACTATTTCTACTACTATGTCACGATTTAATTTCCCTGTGGTAAATGACTATATATATATATATATATATATATATATATATATATATACATACATACATTATATATATATATATATATATATATATATATATATATATATGATACAAATATTACCTACACTTCTTATAGAAAGTTTGGAAAGGTAACTGACTAATAAGATTATAACTAGATTTCTGTTAGGCCTCAGAGTGACAAGTTAACTTGCCTTGAAAAAAAAAAAAAGCTCAGATTAAGCATTTAACGAAATTTTTATTATTTTAAGCAACTTACTGAAAGGACCAGTTACTTTAAGATTTTGCCGAATTTTCAGCCATCAAGTATTATCTGCGTAGTTGGGTCACGTAGTTGCAGATATAAGAGACTTAGCTAAAATACACAGAAACTACAAGAAAAATGACGCATTTTCTTCACTGCTCAAAAAGTGTAGGAATTAAATATTACTGGAATTTTTATGCTAGAGGGTTGCAAATTGGTATGTTGATCATCCACCCTCCAATCATCAAACATGCCAAATTGCAGTCCCCTTGCCTCAGTATGTTTTATTTTATTTAGGGTTAAAGTTAGCCATGATCGTGCGTCTGGCACCGCTATGGGTGCCAACAACAAAGGCCACCACCGGGCCGTGGCTGAAAGTTTCATGGGCCGCGGAGGAGAGTAGTATGGAACATGGCTGAGAGTTTCATATAGCATTATACGCTGTACAGAAAACTCGATTGCGCCGAAGAAATTTCGGCTCATTTTTTACTTGTTATATAAATTGCAGATTCTTGTTCACAGGCTCCTGAAAATTCTTTGATTCCCTTTGGGGAATTTCATTCCTGCTTCACATTATTCTTTGCTCTGGAAAATCAACTAATTACTGTATTCTAGCGTCTAGATTAGAAGATAATTAGCTTCTCAAATTGTATTCCTCTCGTCTAATTACGTATATCGCCACGATTATGATCAAGGGTGAGATTGAAGACCAAGTATATATTCTATTTACTCTTATTTGATTTTTCTTCGCTTTTAAATGATTCTTTGTTATTCTTACGGCATTCCAAGATAATTAACGAGTTTGAAATACTGTATGTCTCTGTAGGGCATACAGTTCCTAATATATTATCGATATATGTTGTTAATGTTCGCCATATTCATATTCTTTACATTCATGATCTCTATCGCACTCTGGCATAACAATTTTCACAACTTCAAAATAGAGCTTCAAAGTTAGTAACAAAAAAGAAATCAATAATGAGGAAATGAAATTTCCAAATACCCAATCGCTGACTATATGCACCTGTATAATATCTGAGATTATGGTCTATCATTCTACAATTATCAAATTAAGTGCTCCCCATTACTGGGATCCTGGCAGCCTTGAACTGAAATGTTTTAAGTGGCTGAAATTTCAAGTCAGGAGATCAGGAAATCCAAGATCACTCATTTCAGAGAGTTCCGCTTCTCTCCGCCACCACCCTTATAAATCTTTGCTGTCTGCGGTGTTCTCAGTTTATAAAAGAGAGGTTTATTGTATCTTCGTGGTAATTCCATTCGTCGTCATTCTTTCCTCGTATTAATCACACCCCACTTCCCTTCCTGTTCATTTTTATCGTCGGCATTGGCTCGAGAGATGAATTGATCGTCCCTCCGCAAGAGCCAGTCGTAAAATAACATCCAGATTACATGATCTTTTTTGTCTCGCTCATTTTCCAAGGCTAACAAATTATTATCCCCTCCTTTATGAGGTGCTTTGTTCCTCTGTCACCCTTCTCCTTCCGAACGTGATTGATTTTGACAGGTTTATTGAGATTACCTTCGATTTATGCTAGGGTCTCTCTGCGTACATATTTCATACCACTTCGGAGTTCCTTGTTTCTCTCTTTATTGATCTTTCTTTCCCATGATTCTCTTCAGTCAGAGCGAGAGAGTTGTAACTTTCATCATGGCACTGGTTTCATAGATGAAATGTGGAGTTGCGTACTGCATGCCCACAGTTACTTTGGTTATTTTAATAAAGTTGTTTTATCGGACAGGATAATAACGCTGTAATTGTATTTATCGTCATGGAACAAAACTTTGATGGTAATTGTAAATGTGGACTTTAACTATCCTAATTATGAAGACTGTATCTTATTTATATATATATATATATATATATATATATATATATATATATATATATATATATATATATATATATATATATATATATATATATATATATATATATATATATATATATATATATATATATATATATATATATATATATATATATATATATATATATATATATATATATATATATATATATATATTATATATATATATTATATATAAATCCACTGAAGCATGTCTGGATGTAAAATTATTTGCCATGCAGACTATGAGAGTAAAAACTTTTCGCTACTTCAAGGAACACTTTGAAAACAATATTTTTTATTTTCCATTTAAATAGTTTGAGCTCCTGAGAGGAGGTTTCATAAGATCAGTCATTCCCATCTATTACATTTTCAGCTACACATGATTCGATTAAAATCATCAAGATATAACTTTGTTTCACAAGCAGTTGATTTGATAGGTGTAAAATCACGGATAATTACTTAGTCACTGTTTATTTTATTTAGGAAAGAGAAGACAAAAATATTGACAATGTTGATATATATATATATATATATATATATATATATATATATATATATATATATATACATATATATATATATACATATACTAGTCACTTTTCAACAGATACGTTTCCTCCCTTATTGTTTGTCTTTGAATGTTTTCGCTTCATTAGTTTTTAAAACCCTGACATTTTTCATATTGAAAATATGTGATCAACGTCTCTTATTATCTTTGATCTTGGTGATCAAAGTTAATTTTCACTTACTGAAAGAAGCGCACTCACCCCGATGTTAACTACTTGAAGCTTGTGAAGTGTACTTTATAAAATAAAATACCCCCCTAAGCAAAAGATTGAAAGATACCTTTAATATTTCATATCATGACTTCTCTCTCTCTCTCTCTCTCTCTCTCTCTCTCTCTCTCTCAAGATATTCCTTATAAATTGTTAATATATTATTGATATAAATAACTTGAAAGATAGTAAGTGAAGGAATAAATACAGTATTCAAATTAAGACAATAGACAACGTCTGTGGTCACTCTAACGTTAACAGAGCTTATGAATAATATTAATTTTAAAACGATTCTTTATCAAATGGAACACGACGTTCTGTTAAGGGAAAGTTTAGTAATAAGAGAATATTCAAGGGAATCCTTCCCTCTTGAATTACGAATTCTTCAGAAAATTTCGCCCTGGTTCCTTCTACCCTTCGGGGAGAAAACCCATTTAACTTTTATAATGAGGTTTTGCAAGGATTATAACTGCTAATGAATTGTATAGGGAATGCGCCACTAGGTAATTAGCTTTTCAGGCAAATTTGTTTCACTGGAATTGCTAAAGAGGCTGATTTTCACAGCTCATCACCCGAGAGTCTTGCCAAATAATCATCCGATTTCCTGATGTGGGAGCTGCAGCTTTTCCAGCCAGCAGTCTTACATTGATCACTGGTTAATTTCTTCTTTTGGTCAGAGTAATGTTCTGCTGCTTCTTGTGACATGCACTGAGCACGAAAGAAATTTCACAGGATTAACAACATACAAAAACATTTTTTTCACCAATCCGCGTTTCCCCATTACCCTCCTATGCGCAATAAGGTAGCTACTGGAGATTAATGGTAGAAGCTTCCCAAGTTCACAGGCAATCACATTCTTCCTCACATGCTAACATGTGTAGCATTCCAAACACCCGCTCCCTTGCTGGTGTAGACTGATATATATATATATATATATATATATATATATATATATATATATATATATATATATATATATATATATATATATATATATATATATATATATATATATATATATACGCATAAGTGTATGTATCTGATCTTAAGGGCTGCTGAAGAGCAAGAGCCCGTGCCGGCACAAGGCTGGCTGAATCTGGATAGGTAGGTTTCTGATCTCTAGGTACACGCTAGCAACCTTGCCGTTCTCTCTCTCTCTCTCTCTTTGTCTCAGAGTATATATATATATATATATATATATATATATATATATATATATATATATGTGTGTGTGTGTGTGTGTGTGTGTGTGTGTGTGTGTAAGGGCGAACGTGAAGCAAAAACTACGCATTTCCAAAAATCAGACCTGTGCTGTGGGATCAACCAGACAATATTTTTTGATCCTCATACTTTCATGTAGTCGGCGGTCATCTTCTTTCATATATCTTTAAGAACATCTCTAGGCTCTTGAATCTCATAGACCTGAAAACGCCGCCATTAAGAACCTCTAGAACAAACATTTTAACGCTTTCTCAAGGTTATGGTGCGACAGAAAAGAAACCAGTCGCTCTTCTGTCCAGTAAGGAAGAGGCAAAGAGACAAACAGTTCCCTGAAGTCTCTCAAATCTCTAAAAAATCTGTGCTTAGGTCTACAAATGGCTTAACTGATTTAGCATGTCAGTATATCATACTCCTGTAAGTGCCAGTGTTATTAACAACCTCATTACATCTTCATTGTTATAACCATTCCCGTATGGCTTGATAATGATAAAGAAAATAGTTTTTACAGCCCTTTTAATTCGTGACTATTGAAATTATTCAGTCCCATTACCGCTTCCATTTCTCATGTCCCACACTTCTCCTTTCTTTCTTTTCTCCTTTGTCACAGCATTTACGTATATCACAAAAGCAATACACCGATAATGTAATGTTGCTCAGGAATTTTTCTTAAAAAAAGAAGAAAAAAAAAGTGTTTTTGTCGCTCTGTGCAAAATAAAAGAGAAAGAGAACCGAATGTTGAAATTCATTTTGATGTGCTGTTGATAAAAAAGCGAATATATAAGAGGACGACTTATTGGGAATGAGTGGCGAGAGGAGGGGGGAAGGGAAAGGCAAGGGAAGAGGGGAATGGAGGGAAGGGAAGGGGAAGGGGAGGTGAGGGGTGGAGGAAGGGGATGGGGGGGAGAGAGGGAAGGGGGATGGGGGAGAGGTAAGGAGAGGGGAAGAGGACAGGAAGGGGAGGGTGGAAGAGGACGAGAAGGGGAGGGTGGAAGAGGACGAGAAGGGGAAGGGAGGGGAAGAGGACAGGAAAGGGAGGGGAGGGGATGATGACAGGAAGGGGGAAGAGGGCGGGAAAGGGGGGGGGGGAAGAGGGCAGGAAGGGCGAGGGGAGGGGAAGAGGACAGGAAAGGGGAGGGGGAGGGGAAGAAGACGGGAAGAGGAGGGGGAGGAGGAAGAGGACGGGAAGGGAAGGGGGGAGGAGGAGGAGGGGGAAGGGAAGGGAGATGCGGAAGGGGGATGGGGGGAATGATGGCATCCACGCGTACGCTTATTAATCTTTTATTATTACTAGCATAACTTGAGGAACGTGAATCCTGAAAGCATTGAGGAAAGGCGAAAACAAGCACAAAATAAAAACACACCCAAGCACCAGGAGACTACATAACCAAGCACTATCCTACGAGGCGTGAATATGGTGGTGGCCGTCTCTATGCTCCCACTCCCAACCGTTCATGCGTTCATTTCAACGGTTCCGAAAGAAAAAGGCGAGAGACTAAATATAGAATGGACCTGCAGCTGGTGCAAAGGAGAAAGAAGAAGAACATGCTATTTTAGTTTTTAAAACTCTAGGAATAGATAGTCTTTTGTTTCACGGGATTTCAGTCATGATTGTTTTCATGGGCTTTGAGTCTTAATTGCTTTGTGTAAATATTCAATGAAGATGAATTTATACCAGATCAAAAAGAAGAAGAACATGCTATTTTAGTTTTTATAAGTCCAGGAATAGATAGTGTTTTGTTTCACGGGGTCTCAGTCATAATTGTTTTCATGGGCTTTGAGTCACAATTGCTTTGTATAAATATTCAATGAAGCTGAATTTATACCAGATCAAAAAGAAGAAGAACATGCTATTTTAGTTTTTAAGTCCAGGAATAGATAGTCTTTCGTTTCACGGGGTCTCAGTAATAATTGTTTTCATGGGCTTTGAGTCATAATTGCTTTGTGTAAATATTCAATGAAGATGAATTTGTACCAGATCAAAAAGAAGAAGAACATGCTATTTTAGTTTATGTAAGTCCAGGAATAGATAGTCTTTCGTTTCACGGGGTCTCAGTCATAATTGTTTTCATGGGCCTTGAGTCTTAATTGCTTTGTGTAAATATTCAATGAAGCTGAATTTGTACCAGATCAAAGAGGCATCAATACGTTATAGTTTACTACAGTTGGTTTTTGTCATTCATTCAGATAGTCTTTATTAGTTTTGATTTTCGTCTGCTATTTAGCGTTGATTATAATTTCATTTCTCGAATTTCTTGTTTTCGAATGGCTCATAGAAATGTCGATTAGCTGTTTTTATAACCAGCCATGCCTCTGTAAGAATTACAAACGTTTAAAAGTTTCAGTGTAAAATGTTACAGGAAACTGGTTGTGTGGTATCAAAGTTGGGAAAATCTCCCTGGATATTCTTTTGCACTACCTGACTTTAAGTGGATGTTTGCCAAGGATTTTTTGGAAAAAGAAAACGATAAAAGATTTAAGTTCTGTACACTTCCTCAGACTAGGTTCACTCATGTATACACGCTTACACATATATATATATATATATATATATATATATATATATATATATATATATATATGTATATATATATATATATATATATATATATATATATATATATATATATATATATATATACTCATTTATACTCATTGATTCATTTTCATCTGTATATATATATTATATATATATATATATATATATATATATATATATATATATATATATATATATATATATATATATATATATATATATATAGAGAGAGAGAGAGAGAGAGAGAGAGAGAGAGAGAGAGAGAGAGAGAGAGAGAGAGAGAGAGATAAAATTAATGAGTATAAGAACTGGATTCTGTTTCTTTCCATTATAATATTAAAATAATTCTCTTTTTAAGCACTGTCTAGTGGATGGCAGATTATTTTTAATAACGTAGGCAAAAATTGCAATGTTTGCCTTTGCAGATATATTTTTTATGCTCTTCCTATTCAAATGATTTTCATGTTTGCCCAACATAATAATTATTTTATACGATTTACGCGTGGTACATCTGCATATATACGTCACGTGCTCAAGTGATATCAAGCATGACATTATATATATATATATATATATATATATATATATATATATATATATATATATATATATATATATATATATATATATATATATATATATATATATATATATATATATATATATATATATATATATATACATATATATATATATATATATATATATATATATATATATATATATATATATATATATATATATATATATATAATCATGATTTCCTAGTTTCCGTCGATAATGAATAATGCCATTTTGATAATACTGCCAACACAATGTAATTGGTATTATTGTGAAGATTAAAACCCCAAGCACCAGTAGAGTAGGCACACCAGGACGCAACGCCCTGAAATAGTCTTGTTATCATAAGATTAGCCTCTGTTATACCCCGGTGGGATTTTGGATAGACAGTTGAGATTGCCAATATACAATTCGAATTGTCGGTTTTGCATACAAATAAACCTGGGCATTTGTTTCTATATTGCTTGCCCTTCTTCCTTCCCTGTAGCTCACCTACCCACTGCAGGTCGTATCCGATTCCTAGGGCCTTATGAAAGTTTGTATGTTGTGATTTTTGGAGGTTCCGTGTCGACACCACCCATCCATTTACTAAACTTATCAAGGTGATAACGATGCACATTTGACTTGAATGAGACTTGCCTTCCCATGTCTCTCTTAACTGAGCGATTCAGTTATTATTCTCAACAGGAACAAATGAGGTCTCAGGTACCTTGTGGTTGTGATATTTTTTTTAAATAGTTCTTTTTTTCTTTCTTTCTGGTGTCTAAGGACTGTTTAAACTGCTGTTCTGCTGAAGAAATGGAGTGAGTCCTAGATTTTCACGGCAGTCCACGTCACAATCATTAGTCCGCTTCATTCTACATTCACTCTCACTCTGGGTTCGGTGACGTGTTTTTCCCTCTAGTGACAAACAATCAGACTAAAATTATTCCCCTCCTCTTATCTTGTTTTTTTATTTTATCTTTTTAAGGTATGCTCTAGATATGTCTAAAAAATATGGGGACCGCATCTTTAACACATCTTTGTAACACGCCAACAACTTAAGTATTTTATATATATATATACTGTATATATGTATATATACATATATAAATTTATATATGTATATATATGTATATATGCATATATATATATATATATATATATATATATATATATATATATATATATATATATATAGACACTTTATAGCCATGCCTTAACCTTAACAGGAAGCGTGTTTCATCTTGCTTATCTATCTTATTAAAATTTTAACTAACTGAATTGCTTTACAATCCCTACTAGAGACTTGTCTGTGTCCTTAGCGACTAAATTCTTGAGGGAAATTTCTGATCCCAATAAAAGGAAAATTATAAAAATTTTACTTTACCTGATACGCAAAGATTTGACTAGAAAATGCACGTGTGTCCTTATCGCCCAATGCAACTTGTGCAATCTGTTTCCCGAGGACCTGTCCCGCCAACTTTCCTGCTGACAACGATTTTGCAGAAAAACTTGCACGATCATATTATAATCAAATACAGAATCTCCCGAGGGGTTTCATCAACAAACTTCTGCGAACATCAAATCCCGCTTTCAGGAACATCTGCCCAAAAGAAATATCGTCTGGGGAAATTAAACTAATGATTAAATCTCGTTACGAATTTTAGAGCATGACCTCCCTAAAGACATCCACATAGGCTAACTGAAGCATTCTTCCAACAAATAGAGTATCTTCTTACATTTGTCAAGATGGAAGACATTAAAAGTGAATCGTTTTCCCTAAGCTAACTTAAGCAGTTTTAGTCGATCACCTTTCAGTAAGCAAATCAGCAAGACAGTTAAGAAATTGTGAACGAAATAATATAGGCGACTCCCGATTCCGTTAAACAGGGGAGATGGGTGATCTTTGGAATGTCTGTAGCAATACAGTTAATTTTAACTTTTACTCGTAAGGCTTATCATTGAAATTGTATCCCCACACTCCACATTTTCTGCTATGTTGTGTATGTAGAAATAGAACATTAGCAGTTCAGAGTTCCTGCAACATAATGTTTCCGTTTGTTAAAGTAAATTCCGTCCATTAATTTCTTTGTCATAAATAAACAAGTAAAAAATGCGCCGAAGTTTCTTCGGCGAAGTCGAGTTTGCTGTACACCGTATAATACTGTATGAAACTCTCAGCCACGGCCCATGAAACTGTCAGCCGCGGCCCGTGAAACTTTCAGCCATGGCCCTGTGGTGGTCTGTGTTAGTGGCACCTATATCGGTGCCAGACGCACGATCATGGCTAACTTTAACCTTAAATAAAATAAAAACTACTGAGGTTAGAGGGCTGCAATTTGGTATGTTTGATGATTGGAGGTTGGATGATCAACATACCAATTTGCAGCCCTCTAACCTCAGTAGTTTTTAAGATCTGAGGGCAGACAGAAAAAGTGCGGACGGACAGACAAACATCCATCTCAGTAGTTTCCTTTTACAGAAAACTAAAACGGGACAAATAACGAGTAGACTTGAAATTCGTCTATTAATTTCTTTGGCATAAATAACAACGGGACAAATGATGAATAGACTTACACGAAAGCAAAAAACGCACGAAGAAATTTTGCGCAGTTCCCCCCAAGATCATAATTCCCATTCATAACAAGAGGAAAAAAAAGTTTCGCTCGCTAATGGCGCCATTACGACTGTTTATTCTCTTTCCGGCAGCTCGTTTGTCTTCGCCGAGATCCCCGGCGGAGCGGAACGGAAACATCTCCCGCTGAAGAAAGCCCAAAGCCCGCCGAAAAGGCTTCAAAGTCTTTTCTCGAGTGGCATTAAGAGGATTCAACTTCAGAAGCAACAAAACAACTCCTGAAACAGTGCTACCGTTTTCCGTTTTTCTCATTTTAATGCGGATATTTATTCGCCCGAATGAGAATAATATCTGAAATTTTTCCATCCTCCTTAATGGGTCTTGTGCATTGCGGAGAAAGCCTTTGTACAAATGTGTCATGGGTAGTGGCATTTTTTACTAGGGAGGAATGGTATGAGAAACTAATATTTTCTTTTTAATAAGCGCTTGTTTATACGTCCAGCTCTATGCTGCCCTTGGTAGCAGCCTCACGAGGTTTTCGATGAAGCGTTCTGGTCAGTTCGCCCCCTTTATTACAAGATTTCGCCTCAAGTACTCTAGGAGCTGTCAGTCTAGCGCGATTGTATAGGCGGTTCTTGATAAGCCAATCAGTATGCGGAATTTTCAAGAATCTCCATATAGAGGAAAGACAATAATTGTCTGTAGTATCACATCAGCCACACTAATTTGGGGTATAGAAGCTTCCACGGGATCGATCATCGAGCAGCAGGTAATTCGAATGTACCTTCTGGCGAGATACTCTTCCAGAAGGCTCGACTCGTCTACAGAAGTTTTGGCGTGTTTGTGTCATGGAGAAGCCTGCTCTTGTAGGTGCCCGTCTATGAAACCTCTGAAGGCTTCGAGGGTCAGCCCTGACGATTGCTGTGCCACCTTTGATGGACTCATCAGCATCTTCAGTGAACCACCTGTCGATTGCTGTGCCACCTTTGGCGGACCCATCAGCGTCTTCTGTGAACCACCTGTCGATTGCTGTGCCACATTTGATGGACCCATGAGCATCTTCTGTGAACCACCTGTCGATTGCTGTGCCACCTTTGGTGGACCCATCAGCGTCTTCTGCGAACCACCTGTCGATTGCTGTGCCACCTTTGATGGACACATCAGCATCTTCTGCGAACCACCTGTCAACGCGCCTGTGTCGTGCAGTTTAAGCCCCAGAATTCACATCCCTTAAGTTGTGCTAATAATAATAAAAGAATTCTCCGGTTACGTAACTCACTTGAATTGTTCTACCTTTCACAGACTTTCCCCATCTTTATCTGCATTGTATTTTTTAAACTTAGTGTTTCTTTTGGAGAAAGTTGAACACATGCAGTATTTTTTTTTATCTTTTTTTGTATATAAATTGTAAATATCACATCGTAGTGTTGTGTGGATTATTGAATTATAAATCAAGATATAAAGAACCAAACTATCTATGTAAAGTGTGACAATATTGCCTTAAACTCTCTCTCTCTCTCTCTCTCTCTCTCTCTCTCTCTCTCTCTCTCTCTCTCTCTCTCTCTCTCTCTCTCTCTCATTATAGTACTGGCTTGCTTATTAAAGATGTTTTCCTTTTGTCCAGAATGCCAAGGTGCAGAAAATGCCGGCAGCAAGAAACACAATTAAGACTTCTTTGCAGGACATTATAATGGCTTTGGAACCAGAGTTTCTTACACGGAGCGTATTACAAAATGAAGAAAATATACGGTTCAATTCTACTAACGCGTGCGTATATATATATATATATATATATATATATATATATATATATATATATATATATGTGTGTGTGTGTGTGTGTGTGTGTGTGTGTTAAAGTAATCTACTTGACCTAGCATTTTCGTGATATAATATTTTCGATGATGTAACAAAAAGTAAAATAATGAAATATCCTTAATAACTAACTGCCTGAAAAATTTTTTATTTATGAGTAATTCATCCTGCCTGCGCATACCTAGGCTAAGCCGGCCACCAACGAGAACTCTCTGTCTCTTAATAGTTGTGCAATAACAATGCCATTACTGGACGTAAAAGGAATTGGGGACTACCAGGAAAAATAATTCATTTTAGTTCTCCCATCTGTGTTATTTATAGGGGTATTTCCTTTTTCATTGCGCCTGCATTTTTAGCTTTTAACGAATATGCACATTCACACACACGTGAGTATATATATATATATATATATATATATATATATATATATATATATATATATATATATATATATATATATATATATATATATATATATATATATATATATATATATGTGTGTGTGTGTGTGTGTATTTGTGTTTTTGTGTGTGTGTTTTATATATATATATATATATATATATATATATATATATATATATATATATATATATGTGTGTGTGTTTTATACATTCAAGGATATTTTTCCATTCTCCGCAGTCGTTTACTTGTCTTTGCAATGATTTCACTTCTCATCAACTGTACTATACAAGCTATTACTTCACCGTAGTATTGTTTGTCCAAAATGAAGTCAATGAACTTCTTACAAAAAGTGTTGAAATTATCCTGGTGTCAATTAATCCTATCTTTTTTCAAGATATATCAATTTGTGTTAATCCCTTCCGCACACGAATCTACCCGCCGCTCAAAAAGAATAATAAATGAAAAACGTACAAAGAATTGCCCGATTTATTTTTCTCAAAAATTTCGCTTACAATCCAATTACGGTTTCAGCGAGGTCGCGTGTGATGGCAATTAAATCCTTTGGCATTTGGATACTGATCCTTATACGGATATTATTTTATGCGATTATTTGCTACAGTTTCCCAAAAACCCACAACCTATTCACCTAAAAAAAACACACAGTATACACACAAGAATCTTTCAAGAAATATTTTAGCTTCACATATAGATGAGATTCAAATTATACTTAGTGCAATTAAGTATAATATAGTGCGCAGATATGCTTTCGGTTCGTTTGCTCATCGGCTTGTGATGAGAACTTTTATATTCGCAGCCCTAACCCTGACTCAGAAAAAGAATAAAAATTATGTGCTTAAGGAATGTTAATTATTCTTCAGATGATCCTGTACAACGCATTTATGGAACATTGTACAGACTTTTCATAACTCGATCGACGAAAATTTTGGAAGATGAATGCCCACTGCATTTGGTCACTGCATTTTTTTAACATTTCACGATATATTATTACGGTTGTGTCCGGATACCCTCTGTAAAACCCGTCATATTTGATACTGTACCTTCACATTTCTCTAGAAAGCTTAAACATTTGTTGCCATAATTATTATTCCTTACACCTTCCATTTTTCTAAATAATTTTTAACTCATATCTGTGGAGACATCCACTTTTGCTTACTACGAGCGACGTCAAAGAACCTCGTCTCCCTTTGGTACACGGCGCTTTTAATTTGGCGGTCGCTTACAAAAAAACAATTTCATATATATCAAAGCGTCCTGCAAAGAATCTAATTCCGCCGTCTCATTCCTCTTTCATAAGGAATGTCACTACCGAATACTATGAGGAATGTTTTTTCATACATTTTGGAATACATTTTAAATTTATTAAAAAAATGCTCAAGTTATGAGTACAACAGACGTTTAATTTGATTTATACAGAATTTGTTTCAGTGTTCTAAAAGGATGTTTCGTTTTCCTTTACAAAATTATTATCTGACTTAAAAAAAAACTTCACTAGTATAATTGTAACAGATATTCAGAAATTTCCTTCTTGCATGTTCATTTTCTCTTTCTTTTCTAATGATAGGCCGTTAGTGATATAATAATAATATTAACTGGTTATCATATATATATATATATATATATATATATATATATATATATATATATATATATATATATATATATATATATATATATATATATATATATATATATATATATATATATATATATATATATATATATATATACATACAAATAATGTTTAACTTCTCCTAAATTGCAAGTCTGAAATACAAAAGAAAGATATCGTCGGATCTATTTTATTTTGATATTCTCACTGAATTTTCTTTATACCGCTGTTCGATACAGAACTGTGGAGAAGGGAAAGGGAATTATATACGTGATAATAATTCTTTGTGTCACTTCCATAGTTTCCCCATAACTCTGGGATTACATGAAGATTATCCTGAATAATTTATTTTCTTTTAAAATGTCCATTTTGAGAGAGAGAGAGAGAGAGAGAGAGAGAGAGAGAGTAAAGATATCTGTCATTTTGCATGTCTGTCAACACTGACAGAAAGATTACTGGTAATAGTATGTATAAGAAAACTACCTTGGTAAAGGAATGAAAGCGAATAATAATAATAATAGTAATAATAATAAACGTTATACGTAAGAGTTTAAACTTAAGAAGAGGGCAGCAGAAATATGGGACTCAGTGCGTCTTGCCACAGCCCCCCCCCAACCCCCACCTCCAAAAAAAAGGCGGGGGGCGAGAATGAACCATTACTTCTACCTCTGTTACGCTAACGCTGCTGCTATTTCTAATAGTATTTGTAATAATGACATGAATATAGATAGAACTTGTAGTTCCTGTTAAACTTGTTCGGTTTTGTCTCCTAGAATTTTTTTTACCTATTTTCATATTTTGCTGTAAAATCACCAAGGACTGTTATTACATAATTCTCCTTATTCATTCCATTGGGGATTTGCCAAAACTGAATTGAACTCGCCAGACATTTTTAAATACTTTTCAGTCAATCTCGTTTAAGATGTGAAGTCTTTTTTTCCGCCACATAATACTGATCGTTGGTGAAATAAAGTTGTTTTGCAAAATAATTTTCTCATGCTTTCATGAATCAATTTACTTTTAATCATTTGCTGCACATTGATACAAGTTATTACAATATTACTGAAAACTTTAACGTTCCAGCAGGGAAATATTAACTTTCTGCAAGTGACCTTTGGTTTAGAAAGGGGAATGAGTCATTTATCAAAAGAGTAATAACTTAAACTTTGTGGAATCAATCTCCCATTGCATTAAGAGTAATCAACTGTTTTGTGTTTGAAGATTATTCATTTGGTTCCTCTTGCGTCAATGTGATTACATGTCTCGATTCATCTAATCGTCCGATCAATTGCTGATTGATGATAAATGTAATCCGTCGTTAATTTCAGAGTTGTCGCGTGACCATAAACTAACAGATTATCGATTATGTTTCTTGAATGGATTTGAGGGATAGATACATTAACGAAAACTATTTAGTCTTATATAAGTACTCAATTGTTCTTGTGGAAATAATATAAGCAAGTAAACTATATTACTTTAGACAAGGCTTCTGCAAGATTTGCTGTAGAATCAGCTCGCTTTAAATGCTTAGCTTCTCCCTTTCCTGTTATCAGAGATTTAATTGTGATGGTTTCTTCCATATTAGGCGAAAAACTAGCAGCGTAAAATATGATTTGGGCATAGAAATAATATTAATCTTAATGTTTTCATAGTTGAAAGATTATAAAGACAAAAAAATTATTAAATTATACGACACGAAATTTAAGCTAATAATCGCTTCTTATTGGTCAGATACTATTTGATCATTAAATTCGAGTTTTCACCTAGTCCTTATTAAGTTCTTGTCATTATATCGATTTATTAAATACATATATGGAATTTTTTTTAACTTATTATGAAATTGGTATTTTGATTTAACACGTCAAAAACCTAATAATTCCTTTTTCACTTTAAATATATATATATATATATATATATATATATATATATATATATATATATATATATATATATATATATATATATATATATATATTTATATATATATATATGTATATATGTATATATATACATATAATGAAAATAAAGTCCTTGCTAGAAAATCATGTAAAAACTGTCCCTGAAACTAAATTCCAAAAATTTTTGATTAATCAAAATATTGCTGAATTAAGGGACAGTGGCCGAAATATCACAGGGTAAATAATTACCAAACACTATTCAATCAATTAGTGCTAATTAATTGGTAGTCTTGTCACAATAATCAGTGCTGATGATCATTAGAGTCACAAATGATTGACATTATTGCGCTAGAACTAATGCTGACAGTAATTATAATTTTTGTTTTTATAACAGAATGCCATCGCTTTATTTTGACTGTTTAGCTTAAAAGAAGCAGATGCTGGTAATGAACGCTCGTTAGGATTTTATTGTAAAAGGTCAGATACATTTACAGAAAAAGTTAGAATGAGTCAATTTTATTTTCTTATTTTCCTATGATTTCGAATAACTAACATTTGTTTCAAGGATGAAGCTGAATTGGTCATTCTGGGCATTAGCAAATCTATTCACTACTTGTGTATTATGACCGTTTCTGTTTTAGAAATAGCTAATTAATATTTCAGTTTCAACTCAGGAATCAATTTCACACCTTGAAAAATAACCACCACTACTACCTCTACTACTAATACTGATAATATTAACAATAATAATAGTAATAATCCGCATTGAATCTGTAACTATTCCCAGATGCTGTGTAAGAAACTTACTTTTTGATCAAATAACAATAACAGTAATATTGAGTACTGAATCTGTAACTATTCCCAGATGTTGTGTAAGAAACTTACTTTTTTTATCAAATTATTCGAGTTTTATTCAGAAAATATACTTACTGACTCAGGAAAAATCAAAAGTACCATGAAGGACTGAATCACAAGTAAGAGCGCGACCACTGACGGCAAAATGTGACACTGACGGCAGCTCTCTGTCAGCCTGTCAGCCTGTCAGCCTGTCAGCCTGCCTCTCTTTGATACAGCACCATCCACTCAGGTAATGGATCAGAGGAACCTCAGTGCCTGTGTGTAGGTTTCAAGAGAATCTTGGTTGACGGAAGCCTTTCAAAGGCTCTCTCCGCCTTCGAGAGGATCTACTCGACAAATTCCTACATCAGAGAGGCTAACGCTGGAATTATGCCGATTAATAATAAAGGGTTTCGTCGTAGTTGAAAGGAGTAATGGCTACATTCTCAGTGTCCTTAATGCTCCCAAGGTTGTTAAAGCATGTGTTCTTAATTTTTTATCTACCTAAGATTTAAAAGAGAAATAATTGGTAAGAGAGGGTTTGATTATAATAGAAAAGGAGTAATGGCTATATTCTCAGTGTCCTTAATGCTCCCAAGGTTGTTAAAACATATGTTCTTAATTTTTTTATTTACATAAGATTTAAAAGAGAAAATAAGACTGCTAAGGAAGAGTTCTTCGTCACCTTTATCTGTTAGATCAAAGTAAAAGAAAAAAGGAATGTCTACAACGCCTATTTTCCCTAGCATCAAGTAAAAGACAAAATTAACGAAATCTATCTTCTAAATTTAAACAGGAAATAGAATAACAATGGAATTACGATTCAAAAGCTACACGGGCTAGACAGAAGGGACTCATCAAAACACTCCCATGTATCAACAACACGCTTCCATTCTAAAAATAATTTATTTCAAGAAATATTTCACACTCAGCAGATTCACTGGAGTGCACGCGCTGAGCGCCAGGCTTTTCGTTTCCTGTTTCAATTACCATGACACGTGCGGACTGTTTTCCTCGAGAATAACCTCTCTCTCTCTCTCTCTCTCTCTCTCTCTCTCTCTCTCTCTCTCTCTCTCTCTCTCTCGTGTGTGTGTTTTTGTCTGCGTTTCTTGGTATGAGTGATACTATTTTTAGAATATATCAATTTGCACATCAATTGGATGTAAAGGAATGTTTTCATCTCAAGAATAATTGCCTTTATAAATTCTTGTGCCTTGAAGAGTACAGAAGGCCTGTTGGACACTTCTGAATAGTAAAGGGCGTCTGTTACAATGTAAACAAAGATTTCGGCACCAAGAAGTGAGCTTATGAAACCACTGACGAGAATCACAGAAGGCTGGCTGAGAAACGAGATTGTAGATGTAACTGAAAATTGTGCGTCCTTCAGACACCGATTAGCCGGAAAGACCGCACATTCTGGTAAGAATGAAACTTCCCAAGACATGAGAATTTACTCATAACATTGGCAGCAGAATTTAATGTCTCTATCACCAATGAAAATAACTGATATTGATGGTCAGGAGCCAGGATACGGATACGAATTAACTGGTTATCAAAGGATAACAATATATATGAGAAAGAGCAACCATTAGCATATAAAAAATATTCTATTAGTTCTTCATTAGAGGGGTGGGTAGAGCTTTCGGCTAGCCCAGCGTTCGACTTTCCGAGCGGCCAATGAAGAATTAGAGGAATTTATATCTGGTGATAGAAATTAATTTCTCGTAATAATGTGGTTCGGATTCCACAATAAGCTGTAGGTCCCGTTGCTAGGTAACCAGTTGGTTCATAGCCACGTAAAATAAATCTAATCCCTCGGGCCAGCCCTAGGAGAGCTGTTATGCAGCACAGTGGGCTGGTTAAACTAAGATATACTGTACTTAACTTATGACGCCGACTAAACGAGAGAACTTAGTGTTATCAAAACCTGCGTTGCATTAAATGGTTTTCGCTATCGGCTACCTTTTGATCGTCTGTACTATCATGGAACGTGAAAAATGTCAGTTACAATCAATACTTTTATAGTATTTGGCAACGGATCTAGTTTCATATAAAAGGAGTCTTTATTTCATTCTAAAACTCTGATAAAAGTCTAATCGAGCGGAAACAATCCAATTAGGAGAATTCCCGTGAAATTGAAGTTACGGCTCCTCTCGCTCTGAATCCCCTCCACAGAAAACGGGCAATTTCCCCGCTCCCTGTATCATTTATTAAACCCGACCTAATCTCAAAAAATGTAACAGAAATAAGAAAAGGTAAAACTGTCTGGTCACTCTTAATAAAACACTTATCTTTTACGACCCGTATTTACTGTTTCCTGCGTTCTTCTTTAAAGGAAGGAATAAGTCTTAGTATATGAGGTTTCATGTAATGAAAACTTGGTTGGTAGCTGGGAGCTGTTTGCTACAGACGTAATTGTGCTGTGTGATTGTGCAAGTCATAACGGCGCTTCTGGGAAGGCAGCCAATTTTTACTCAAAGCTGGAAGATTAGTGGGTGTTGCTTTTACTAGAATACGAACGCATTCAAGCCTGTGTTTCGATCTCGGCATTGTCCTATACACAAGTAAAAAAAAAAAAATAAACTAATGTGCCAGGTTCCAATCTCTTCAGAATCCATAACCACAACCATTTCTGTACAGCTAGTCAGAATGTTTAAAATATATACGATGAGGCGGAATTTCGTAATATTGGGTGTTTCATTAGTAATCATATTCAGAACTATTTGGACATAAAATTTCATTGCGTGAACGTTCTATTTACCCATGTGAAAGTCGCTATTAATCGTTAATTTTATTAATGGCTCTATCAAAATATTGTTTTGGGGGAAAATCAATTCATAATTTAGGAATTCGGTAAGCAGTACATACAGACGCAGACACGCACAAACATATACTCTCGCGCTCATGCAGAAAAACGCACAGGAGCTCGAACACACACAAATACATTATTTATATATATATATATATATATATATATATATATATATATATATATATATATATATATATATATCATATATATCTTGATATATATATATATATATATATATATATATATATATATATATATATATATATATATATATATATATATATATATATATATATATACATATATATATATATATATATATATATATATATATATATATATATATATATATATATATATATATATATACAGTATATACAATCAGTAAGCTACAAACGTCCTTTAATATCAATTCGCTCTACCTCGGAAATAATATATTTTCATATATGTTACCGAAGGGGAATTTTTTAGTTGATAATAAGTTCGTCCTCTCGTAGTGGGTTAAAATGCGTCCACTGTAGTCCTGAGTTCTTGTCTTCGCTGGTTCGAGCCCACGAGACGACGAACTTATTATCAACTAAAAAATTCCGCTTCGGTAACATATATGAAAATATATTATTTCCGAGGTAGAGCGAATTGGATATTGAAGGACGTTTGTAACTTACTGATTGAATATGAATCACGGTGATGTGATAAAAAAAAGTCATATACAGTATATGTATATATACTGATTATATCTGTATATATATATACATACACATGTATATATATACAATTACATATATTATGTGTATGTGTGTGTATATACATATATAGGTGTGTGTATATATGTATGTATCTATGTATGGGAATAACTTGATAGACGTGAAGCCTAATTCACTGACAGCCGCTTTTAAACCAGGCAACTGTTGGGATCCTAACAGACGCAGAAGCATTGATCAGTTATAATTCCCCTTGGGTGTAAGTAATTCCAAAATTATGGTAAAATCGAAAGCAAACGTAATTTGTGGCAGGATATTTTTGAAATTAGATGTGCCGCGTGTTTATAAATTACTAAAATGTATAGAGTTAGACATCTATAAGTCATATTTATATCAAATTTTCTGTTACTTAAGCTGTTCTTAGTCACCTTAATACCTTAATGCTATTCTCATTGAATTTTATTACATTTTTATCTTCTTATTAATTTATTGTTTTTTTTTATATAAATGAGATCTCTTCTCCCAGTATTTCTCTTCGCCTTCTCTTACATCCCAATGAGCACCATATTCTTTGGAAGCTAGAATTTCAAGTCAGTGGCCCCTGTGGGCTTGTTCCATATGAATAGGGTTCATCTTCTGAATAATAATAAATAATAATAATAATAATAATAATAATAATAATAATAATAATAATAATAATAATAATAATAATAATAATCGTGAATATAGAAACGTCGCGTTAGACATCAATAAGTCAAATTTATATTAAATTTTCTTTTCCTGAAGTAAATTTCATTCACTTCACTATGACGCACTACTCTGACGAGATATCTTTGTTTTATTCCCAACAGGTAGAAGCTTTTCCCTGTTGTTTACTCTGTTATTCGACTGACATATGATCCTCGTGTGTCAAATATTTCCAGTTTTGGAAGAAGGATTTTTCTCTGGGAAGTGCTTTGTCATCCTTCAATTTTGCATTTTATCCCTCAGATTCTTGAGCATGGAATCCTTCACTCATTCCGCGTCTGAAAATCTGTCAGAATGGACTCAAATATTTTTTTTAGTAATACCACACTGATGACTGTTTTGTGTTGAGTTTGAAGTTATGTACACAGTTACACCATTTCTTGAGTTATTTTTGTTTAACAAATTAATTTCAAACAAGCGTGGTATATTTCAATGCTCATTTTGATATCTTAGAAGGAAGTTAGGTCATATATTAATTAAAAAGTACAAAACATTCGCGAACGTGGAATGAAGATTGGTACGATTAATTAGAAAGGTCTTTGTGATGCAGAATGCGAAGGTGTTCCTTTGGTAAAGTAATTAGTTTTGGGTAAGAACAAGTTAAGTATGAGCCGATGTTTATCCGGCGCAATCAAGTTTTCTGTACTGCGTATAATCAAGGCTACAGAAAATAGATCTATTTTTCTGTGGTCTTGCTATAATGCTGTATGAGCCACTGTCCATGAAACTTTCAGCCACGGCCCGGTGGTGGCCTGTCCTATGGCGTTGCCAGACGCACGATCATGGCTAACACTATCCTTAAATAAAATAAAAACTACTGAGGCTAGTGGGCTGCAATTTGGTATGTTTGATGAATGTAGGGTGTATGATCAACATACCAATTTGCAGCCCTCTAGCCTCAGTAGTTTTTAAGATCTGAGGGCGGACAGAAAAAGTGCGGACGGACAGACAAAGCCATCTCAACAGTTTTCTTTTACAGAAAAGTAAAAACGATAGTGATCATACGACATTAGCTTTAAAGTCTGCGTACGTGTTTCCGTATCTGACTGATATTTTCATGAACTATTTGTATTTTCTGGTGATTCCAGGAAATTTTTATAGCAACGTACTGGTGCACGGAAGCTTTCATTTATCCAAGGTTCATTAACAAAATGACATAAACTCGAAGTGATGTTCTTTGATAGGACAACGATTGAATGAAAAACTATATATATATATATATATATATATATATATATATATATATATATATATATATATATATATATATAAAATGATGTAATCAAGAAATCCTTTGCAACTCGAAAATAAGAAAATAAAGCTCATTTCCCTGAGAGAAAACAACTATATTCCAAATATAATTCCTTTCCTTTCTTGTCTAGGTGAAAAGTGATGAAACAAGGATACAGCGCAATAAATTCATTTACGTAAGGCATTTTGAAAACTATTTTCGACCATAAAAAATTCGTTCAGGGCTGCTCTTCGCGCAAGGAAAACACTTTCCTCGCTCATCAGCAAATGAATTTCAGGATTCCTTTCCAACGTTAAAATGAAGTTTTAAACAGGGTCAGGAATAGACGCTTTAAATTCATTATGATTTGCCTGCATTAACTGGAAGATCCAGGGGCTGGGAGGGTGAGCTATGGTCAGTCAGAAGGACGCTTCAAAGCACTGGAAGTGGATTTGCCAACGCAAATTCCTGTTATAATGGGATTTTAGTTTTGAGGGAATCATTATTCGACCAGAACCTAAACATTTATGTGATACAGAAGTTGGATTAGTAATAGAAAAAATAAAACAAACTATTGAAAAAATACAAACAAGGTCATAAGAAATGCTTTTGACGAAAATAGTATCGATTAGAGGAATAAAGAACTAAAAATTAATGCAATATAACTAAAGGCCTGGAAAATACCTTGAATATTTACGAACTTCTATACAGTATGTTAAACGAATAAGTAAAGAGTTTCATTACCATTCACTCTAGTTTATCTAGTTTATTAAAAAAAATCAAAATCATTAAATAAATAAATACATAAGTGTAAACTTTCAGGCTTCGTTTTACACACACATATACATACATTATATATATATATATATATATATATATATATATATATATATATATATATATATATATATATATATATATATATATATATATATATATATATATATATACACACACACACAAGTAAAACGAAGCCTGAAAGCTTACAGATGACTATTTATTTACATATTTAATTATTTTGTTTTTCTTTCAAGAACAATCCTTAAAGTTTTCTCCTTTGAAACTGGTGTGATAACATAATCTTACCTGAGATATAGTGCAATGTACATCAGTCGGGATTAATTTGCTGGGAAACTTGTGTTACGGAATGGCAGTGGTTAATCCCACAAAGACAACGATACCCCTACATTTCCCATACTGGAAAGCGTATTGTTATGATGCAAAGAGAATGTTGCAATGAGTTTCTCCCTTGTCTCTCGTAATTCTGCAGGGCCGCTGTTGTCCCGAACTAATTCGAGAAAAAAATGATAATAGGTTTACCACCAGACATCCATTATGCAATGGATTAGGCTGATGATGTATGATTAGAGGTAGGCAATTAGACCAAATTGATGGTGACCAACGCGGCTCTGTCAGTCGTAATGGTGTGGAATGGAAATTCAAACATAATCAGTGTAAAATGTTACTTTACGATTAATATCTTCATGACGTTATGTTGAACACAAGGTTTATTCAACCGCGCTTTGATGCAATATTTTTTCACTTACACAGTATATACATATTTACTCGTATATATATATATATATATATATATATATATATATATTATATATATATATATATATATATATATATATATATATATATATATATATATATATGTTTCCTGATATGATGTGGTACAGTAGTAGATCCTGAATGCTCAAAACGTCTTGGATGCAAGCTCAAAATAACAATATGGATGAGAAGTATTATCTAGTTTTCTTTTGCTTTAATACACGCACACACACGTGTGCGTATGCATATGTATATGCAGTACATGTTTGTGTATATACGTGTTTGTATTTATATCTAAACTTTCCTTCGTTAAATTTCTGTACGCAATTATACTGTTCTCGTCATTTATTCCTTTCTCTTATTTTGCGACCTACCTTATCACTCATGGTAACTGTAATTCATAGCTTTCTCACTTCGATACGTTTTCATTATTTCATCTCTGTGCAGAAATCTTTCACAGCACCAGCGTTAAAGGTTCACATACCTTGCGCCGAACCCTTTTCTGTGGATACTGCGAATGCAGCCTATTTCAAAAGGGTTTTCTTAAAATTTCTTTTCATTTTTATTCAACAACTGCGCGTTTTTTCAATTCGTATAGAGAAGAGTTCGCGCAGTGGCCATCACATGCATTTCAACTTTTAGTTTCCAGGCACTATTCAGCACCGTTTGCAAGTGCCCATTTACGTCACGTACATTCATATATAGGATATTTACGTGCTATATTTCCTCTGTAATTAACTCCATCTGAAAACTGTCGCTTCTTAAGAATATTTTACTTTAGGAAGATGAAGTATTTCCACCTCTACGATTATAACCGAAAGTCCCAATATTAATAAAAGTATTCTAGGCCTCCTTCCAAATGAACCAACATTTCCGCTTCAGCAATTCCAGACAAAGAAACGCCATAACTTTCGAAAAGTAAAGCTGCGACTCCTTTCCAGAAGACGACATATTTCCCTCCTCGAAAACTTTGAGCCAAAAGAGCAGTGAGCATGACGAATTCCCTTGTATTTCTTTCCTTGATATCCGCGATGCATATGCAAATATGTTAGGGAGATGCGTGTCCCACCTCCATAAAGGCGAGCAGGGATGTCATATGCGCCTCTCTTGCCAAGATGTTGAGGAAGGCCTGCACTTCAGGAGCGACTCTGCATTTCAGATGCTCAAAATGATGTTTCTGTAGAACTAGGAAAATTAGGAGACGTGAAGGCTGTAACGAATCCCACTGAGGGTAATGACTAAGCTTTCTCAATGATGCAGTTTGTCTACCTATTTCATAAAAAAGACCAATACATTTATCAAACTGGAGGAGAGATCCAAGTCGTTGCGTATCAAAACCAAAAATAAATAAATAAATAAATGAATAAATAAATAAATAAATAAATAAATAATAATAATAATAATAATAATAATAATAATAATAATAATAATAATAATAATAATAATAATACCGTTTTTACAACCGTTTCCAGTTTCTGTAATGATACGTACGAGCATAAATATCTATGGCGGATATAGTTAAATTTCATTATTTAAGAATAAGAGCAAAGGAACAAATGAAGTACTGAGTATTTCGTTGAATTTGAACTATGCTGGTATACATAATAATTAACAACTTAGATATTATATTATATTATATATTTAAAACATACAAACTTGCTTCCATCTCATGATTCGTCCATATTTCTATAACCTACGTCGTCAGACAACTAATTAATTAAATAAAAGCAATAAAAGGAATTTCAAGAATACCCACAAATACAAAAAAAAAATAAATATTTAAAAAGATATTTACACAAAAACACACAAAGATTAAAGGTAACTGTTAAGTCGAAAGTTTCCTCCGTGAAATTACATGGAACATTCACTGCACTGGCTTCTACACATACAAGACCTTGAATTAAATTCTTTTGTCTTAGTGAATTTGTTAATTTTTTTTTTTACTAAACATCTATGACTCCACATACGTATAATCATATTTTATAGAAGCAGGAGAAACATTTTTTCCTCTAAGGCTACTAACCTAACATTTAAGTCAGGTATCACCTAATAATAATTACATAGAGTTACTGTGGAATCTTTAACTGTTTTATTTATATTTTTGAGTTTATAACATTACAGTTACATCCGTATTGATAGCATTTTATTTGAAATAGAGAAAAAGATAACAAAAATACTAACGAAAGATTATCAATTACAGAAAATCTGATATAAATGAAACACTGTTAAGAGTTTACATCATTTGACAAGTGTCTTCATATTACAGAAGCCACCAAGGTGAATTTTTTTTACCTAAGATTGTAACGTACCCAAAAATAATAAGTAAATTGACATAACAAGTAAACAAAATACAAACACACACAGCTAAGTCTATGATAAAACCCTCAGTTGATATTCATACGGAACCCACAGGCACCATTTAAACACTGTCAAATCTCCCATAACTTGAAAATATATTGTTTTCGATTCCTTGGTCTTCATTATAGAAAATTTCGAAGCTTACTTCTTTTTTCTTTAAGTTTTTATCCAATAAATTATTTACAAAAGATAGCAACAAATCTCGAACTACATACATTTACATCTAGAATACATTGCTTTCAACGTTAAAAAAATTCCTTGTGAAATGCTTTAATAATTTGTCTTTTAAAATGGTTTCTATATCTCTTTGCTTCCGTATAATGGAAGCTTTTATTTTATTTAAGCTTACTCATAATATATAACATCGGATAAATATTAGGAGAAAGTATCTTGTTATCTGGATCTTGCTAATTAGACCTTATGTTCAGGAAAGGATAAGCCTCTGCAATAGGTCCTACGATGAATATAATAATTTCGTACCATTATTCATGCCAGTAAAGAGGCCAGCTTTATGTTAATCTGTTGCACTACGGCGAGGTTAGAAATCGCTTTCTGTGTGAATGGAGTCTAGTGCTGGGATCATTTTCATTAGTGAGGCAAAAGAGGCGTAGAAGAGTTACTGCAGCATTATGTGAACTGGCTTAATTGAGGATCGGCGGTCATTATTAAAGCAGAACGAGAGAGCGAAGAGATCATTATCTGCGGAGCTGTTGAAAAGCATGCAATTTTGCCAAGTGCAGTTGTTAATGATACTTAATTTACACACAAACATTCAGATTGACCCGTAGGGCAAACACACTCACCCACACTTATTGCATTATGAAAAATAGGCTTGGGATGACTTCCTTCCCAGGAGATTCGAACTGCAAACCACTAAAGCAGTAAGTCGAAGCTTAGTCCATTCACCTTTACATATATATATATATATATATATATATATATATATATATATATATATATATATATATATATATACATATATATATATATATATATATATATATATATATATATATATATATATCCTGTATATACATACATACACACACATATGTATATATATGTATATATATATATATATATATATATATATATATATATATATATATATATATATATATGTGTGTGTGTGTGTGTGTGTGTATAAATATAACGTAGTTTATTACTTAGATACTTCACGTTAATTTACCACTGGCACACATATATGAGTACACATCAAGAACTTATGAGTTTTTGAGCAAACTTGTAGTTATGTATATTACGGCTAAATATGATTAGGCCAACGTCAAAAAAAATGTTTTCCTTGAGTTACAGCCGGTAAAGATTATATTATGAAAACGATAGTCTGAGACCTCTTGTTTAGTAACAATTCAACATGTTTCATTTTACCTAACAGTTTTAATTATACTGTTCTAGCCATGACATGAGATTAATTCTTTTTAAATGGAATATTTTATATTTAAAGATGAACGTTTGTTCTGCGCAGGTAAATTCTGTGATCTGAGGCTCTTTCCTCGAATCGGATGTTTGTTTTGAAATTCCCAGATGGTAAGCTGGGACTGAGTTTTCCCGCACGGTATGCTAGCTGTCTCATTCGTATGTGAGAGATGACGTCTTGAAAGGGAATTAAAGGCTCAACGGTCTTTCATTGGATTTTGCAATTACTGCCATCCTCCTCCCACAAAATAACTAACTATAACGAAACATTTTCCCAATATAACTGAAGTTAGAGTTAAGCAGTTACGTTTTATCTCTCTCTCTCTCTCTCTCTCTCTCTCTCTCTCTCTCTCCTTCCTTTCTTTTTTTTTTTACCCGTCACACTCATCAACCTTCCAGGAAAAATGCCAGCTGGAAAATATAGACGTTCATTAAAATGTGTTCATCTCCGTACTGCTAAATGGCTCGTCTCGACGTTTTCAAGTCTCTGATTTCGTTTAATTCCCTTCGCACATTTCCACCACATTTTCTCGACGTTTGCTGAGGTACGTCTCTGCAATCAGTAAAATTCGAAGAGCATTACGCCTATTCCGAGCCACAATGTCGGCCAGTCATTGTTTGCTGAGGTTCGTTAAGAGAAACGTCGTTTTGAGATTTGGGTCTTATCGAAAGTTCCCGCTGTCGAAATCCATTTAGTTGAGCCGCTTCGTCTGGGGGAAAGTTGCCAGTGTCTGCCATTATCCAAGGATCCAGCCACATCAGGAGATGAGTCGTGGTTTCGACGTTTGTGGAATGAACTAGAAAGTGAGTAAGCCTCTGGTGTATCCTTTGTTTTTATATTTTTACGAAATTTTTACTTGTTAATAAAACTCGTCGTAAAGAGCATTAACTTGGCTTTTTAATGTGTATACGCTCAGTATAAGAAAAAGAAGCTGTCATAGGAATTAATCGGATTGCTTGGGTTGAAATAGTGTAAAGCTATATTTTCAGCGTTAATTCCGCTTCGTTTTTACATCTTACAGGAGAATATTATCACTTCCACTTTATATTACCTGTTTCAAAATATTCAGCACAGCCAGATTTAGGCCTGAATATGGAGTATTGATGAATGCAGTCATGTTATATTTAATGCCGTAATTTTTCTTCATAATGTAGCCATCATTTTCTAATAAATATACATAAAAAAGTTTCTTGAGTGTGTTCGTTAATAATTGTTGAATAAATGGTGTAAAAACTCTTACGTATTAACAAAATTTTTGCTTTGTTAAGAGGATAATCGGCTTTATGGAACAGCTATACTTATTTCTCGTGGCTATCTTTTAATGCTAAAGGTTATTTAGTTTATACAAGAAATTCTTACCGCACCACTGCCCGTTGTATAAACATGCAACGACTCCTCTTCTACGTGGGAGAATTGAAAAACAAATACAATCACTTTTCACTCTTGACGATTTGCAAAATAATATCGTGATGACAAAATCGATGATGAGAGGCTTTTTTCCGATATTTACAGAGATCTTTTTATCAGCCAAATTCCTTTTAATCGGATCTAACCCGATTAGACTTCGCATTTCCACTGCAAATTTCAATAGTTCCAGCCAACTCCCAATGTGGAAAAGATGGACACAGTTAACTCAAATGTAGATTTACCGTAAACAGCGATGGAATAACAATAAGTAATTTTCTTCTCCATTCCCTGTCCGTTTATGTAATTTCGTAAAAGCGTAAAATATAGAATAATCATTCGCATATGGTTTCCATCAACAGTTGTATATAATGCCCTCTGGATCACTTCGGGGTATGTTTATAGAAATCGGATGTGTTTAGTAAGTGTCGTTCTTCACGTCTTAGCTTATTTCTAAATAAGAATTCGTCTTAAAAATTGACTGGATGTTTTTGTTTGTAAAAACATATAACAGCATTTAACTATTATTATTAATCTAAGTGTTTCTTTATTTAATTGTGAATAGAATAATAATATATAATGAACATATAGTTGAGGTTTCAAGGATGTCATTTAGTGGTTTTCATCTCCGGTCCAAGGTTCTTCATTTTCACCTTCCAATTCTTGCATGTGAAATATATTCTTATAAAAACATTCAGCAACGCAAAACTACTCACGTAAGTCTGTGAAAACATCCATCAACATAAACTATTCAATTAAGTTTCGAAGAGAGCAATCGTGGTTTCTTTGACCCCGTCTCCATAAATATTTTTTGTTTTCTTTCGTCAGAAACTCTAGCTCTGAAGTGTGAGAGAGAATTCTGCCTCATTTCTGGAAAGTGGCTGTATGAAGCCGACGGGTAATTAGAAGAAATTTAAACCCGCTGATGGCAGGCATTAGGCTAATTAGTGCTTTGACGGTTTACATATTCCGTGTTTTATTTCAGGGATGGGTTGTAGATTCTTTTGGACTTTAGCAGGAAAGTTGAAACAAAGGGAGGATATCAGTGTTTTCTATTCCAGTGATTTTCTACTAGAGCCTTAGTGGTTTGCCTAATCAGTTGCAACAATTCTCAGTCAAGTCTTTTTGCTTCCCTAAAAATTTCTCATTTTCCTATCTCATTCACTCGTCTCAAGGCCTTGGTTGCGTTTTAAAGATAATCTCTCTCTCTCTCTCTCTCTCTCTCTCTCTCTCTCTCTCTCTCTCTCTCTCTCTCTCTCTCTCTCTCTCTCTCATGCCTAATAAGTTGCAACAATTCTCAGTCAAGTCTTTTTGCTTCCCTAAAAATTTCTCATTTTCCTGTCTCGTTCACTCGTCTCAAGGCCTTGGTTGCGTTTTAAAGATAATCTCTCTCTCTCTCTCTCTCTCTCTCTCTCTCTCTCTCTCTCTCTCTCTCTCTCTCTCTCTCTCTCTCTCTCTCTCTCTCATGCACAAAGCTGAACATGTCCTTCTCTTTCTTCCTCTTCCATTACTCTGTTTCCAGTGGTTTAGTGTTGTTATGGCATATTCTGATATTTGCTTTGATTCACTGCTTTATTTTCAACTTCATAAAACGGCAGGAAGCACTTTCTTTGTCTTAGGCAATAACTTTCTAATATAGAGAGAGATACATTATTACGTCATATCAAAAGGGCTCACTGAAGATGATAGCAAGAGATGTCCTAAGGTAAGAATAGCATTTTGTAGATGGCTCATCTGTATAAATGTGTACGTGATAAGAAGAAAATAGAAAACTAGATTTTACATCTGGGTCTTTTCTCTTATTACCAATTGGAACGTAATTGTTTGTCGGCGTTTTATCAAAATATATATATTATTCAATCTAAGTTTATCGGATACGTACTGAGGCAATAAAAGGAAAGACACTTTTCAATCAATTACTATTTTGACTGAAAATATTTACAAATTAGCCATGAGATAAATGTGACCTTGGTTCAAGAGAGAGGGGTCACGGGTCAATCAGCCTTGCATCAAGACTAACACCCACTGTCCCCATCTCCTCTAAGTGAAGAAATGACTTACAATTCCATCGCAAAAGATTCTAAGAACATGGCATCCTGAAGCGCTGTACAGCTTGATCAAGCAATTATCAGAATTTTTCTTCCTTTCCCGTGATCGATTCTTTCTGTTGTAGAATTGCCTCTCGCTCTCTCTCTCTCTCTCTCTCTCTCTCTCTCTCTCTCTCTCTCTCTCTCTCTCTCTCTCTCTCTCTCTCTCTCTTTTAGGTTTTTATTGGCATTGAATATCGTTTTCAATCTTCGCTCAAATATCACCTCTCCACTTGACATTTAAAACTCCCCTGTTAGTCCCGTTGACTGCATACCTTGTTGAGTTAGCTGGCGTACATACACATTTACACACACGCCTAGGTACACGTACACAAACATCCATGCACACACACAATTATATATATATATATATATATATATATATATATATATATATATATATATATATATATATATATATATATATATATATATATATATATATAGAACATTGTATTATAGAAAGTTTTCTATAGGGTGTGATTTATATATATATATATATATATATATATATATATATATATATATATATATATATATATACATATGCATATACTAACCTGTTAAATGATTACACCCGCAGCCTGTAAACATGTAATTTCGTCGCTGCGATATACTTTATCACCCATAATAATTAGTCTTCATGGCTTTCTTGCTCCGACACTTTTTGTTTATTAATGTCTTTACTATGCACATGCTACGAAGACAGCTTGCTTCTTATCTTTTCGTTTGCATGTTGCAATCAGTGGCACTTTTATCTCTATGAAGAGCTGCCTCGAATATCGTCTAATGTTCAGCGAATTTTATTTTCCAGACGCTATAACATTTTCATGTGCCCATTCAGATTACGCGCAGTCATGTAGAGTAATTCAGTGGAGTAATTTTTTTTTTTTTTTGCAGAAAAGCTACACTAAAAACTGTTGTTCCCTCAGATAAAAAAGTATTCTTCCTCCTTGAATATAAAACATTTCCACTTCAAGAATTTTAACCCTATGCCTCAATAGTAGGAAAGATGTGCCGTTCTTCCACTCACACGATGGAACACTTCCACTTGATTGATTTTAAACCAATTAATGTCTTACCTTCAGAAAAGTAATGGTGTTCCTCCTTTCCTGAAGACAAAACATTTCCTCTTCAACAACTTTCCCTCGAAAAAGTGTTTTGCCTTCATAAATAAACAACATTGTTATTCATATCCAAGAACCCCGTTTTTCGTAGACGTGGACACGACTAAGAAACGCATTTTTTTTTTTCAGTTTATCTACCGTATAAATATAAATTTCTCTTGCTGAATTATGTGCCATCTCCAAAAAGCCGAGTCTATGAATTACTGGCGAGATCTTGTGAAATCCCCTCATTTGTCAACACATTAAGGGGAATCTCCTCTTTTGGAGTGACTTCGCGTTTAGATGCTCAAAATACTGTTTGCAGAGAGAGAGAGAGAGAGAGAGAGAGAGAGAGAGAGAGAGAGAGAGAGAGAGAGAGAGAGAGAGATGTAGTGAAAGTTGTAGTTACGTCTACTTTGGGTATTGACTTAGTTTTGTCACGGATATTAATGACAAGAGTATAAAAAATAATAACAAATATAATGATTATATTAGAGGAGAGGTCCAGAAAAGTACTGGGTTATAAAAGAATGCATTAGATACTTTATTCATAAACCCCAACCTGCCTTTCATATGATATACTAAAGGTGAGATACTTGTTATTTGCAAGCCTGGCTACATGTGGCACGTACACACTGAAACCAAAAGTTTGAAAAACAAAGGTAAAATTTAAGCATTTATTAATTCATCGAAGGAATATACTGTTGTCCATCAA
>NC_089784.1:5425503-5440503 GCF_040412425.1 Macrobrachium rosenbergii | reverse complement strand
GACACTCCACTTTACAATAACGCCAAATAAGTAGACACCTTTTCAGGGGAATAACCTCCAAAAACCGTTAGATAGTTACTATATAGTGTTATTATTATTTGATCTAAAGGACCGTGAAAAGAATAAATCAGTCGAAAACAGTCTGTTAGGAATATGTGTAAGAAATTAACGTTATTGGTCGTGTTACCCGGAATCCTTTCAAGTTTGAAGTTTTATCTTACCCTGAAGGCATCTCTCAAATCCTAACCAGTCCCAGAAAATTCCCCAAATAACATCTCAACGTCTGATTCTAAAACCATGTCCATTCTCCAATATTCGCACCCACCGCCATGCGTACGTTTGAAAAATACGCGTACAGAAAAAAATATTTTCTTTTACTTTTCAAATACAAATTTCATGTCTTCTGATATAAAGGAGATAAAAAAAATTCATTTAAATATTTTTGAGAAAATCATCTGTTCCATTGCATATTATCCTGTCAGGTAATAAGTGTAAAGGAGTATTTTCCCATTAATACTCTTCCAGATTGATCTTGGTTCCATGTTATCATCATAACCTCAACTTCATCATGTTAAATTCACCCTCTCATCAGTTTCTATGGTGTCACTATCCCCAGTCAGTACGTTATTATCTTTAGAATCAGCAATCCCATATTCCACTCAAGGTTTATTTCATTATCATCAAAGTTTTACCAATTTTCGATAAAATTTTTAGTCCATGGAGTTGTAACACATCCTTGTCCACACCAACTTATACTCCTAGCCGTTCATCCCCTCGTCTATGCATTCAAACAGTGTTACGCAATCTCCATTTCCTTCACAAAAACGTTTGTAACTTATTTTCTAGACCATATAGCATCAGCAACCCCCACAGTATCTCTTTACCTAATGGATACACCAGTTTAATTAACACATCAACAGGATCAGTTTTTATTGAATTATTTTACTTTTATGTCATTCTCAGTTCAGCATCCCACGACGCAACATTCTGACAATAATTAGATTTATTTTTCTCTTGATTAATTATTTTCTTTTTTATTATTTCCCATCTAACATACGTTCCTTGTTCGACAGATATTTCTCGTTTTACAAGAAATACATTTCTTTGGCAGGCGCTTCTTGACCTTTCGGCTCTATTTCATTCTTCAGATTCTTCTGTGAAGAAGACTTGGTTCCTACGCCCGTGTATTGTACATTCTTCCTCGTGACACTGATCTTTTCTTATTTACCCTTCGTCTATACTTCTTTTATTCCTTTGCCTTTTTTTAAAAACATTTTCAGTTGGCCAAACCGCAAAATGTTCTCTTATACCATTCTGGCATCGCAGGTAAATTTTTAAGATTAATATATTTTAATTCCCATATCCTCCAACTTTTCACCGCATACTATGTTTGTATCTAACTTATACAAATAAGAAAATGTGAACAAAATACTGTGTTTTGAATTGTGATTTTTGTTGCAGTGCCAATAACATACAGTGTATTTAACATATGTCCTAAAATCAACTATAACGATATTTCCATTCTTAAATATACACAGTCACACCCATACGCACACATACAGGCCTAATATCCTAATATATATATATATATATATATATATATATATATATATATATATATATATATATATATATATATATATATATACACATGTCACAGACATCCTTTTCTCCCTTTATAGTATAACAATAAACCTTTTACTTATAGCATGGTGTAACAAGTGTAACAAGTACGCTTTGGGTCAATTTATGCTCATTAGAGACAAAACATTTTTTTTTTTTATAAAAAGACTTATTGTATTCCATTCCATCCTTACCCTTATTATATTTAATAACAGGTACAGGTAAATCTGTCCTGAAATACGAGCACATATAATGGCTAAGATGTAAAAATACAGCTCTCTGGTCTTCAGCTAAGCAGCTTCCTGGTCTAAAGCTCTTCCATACCCTCTTACCCGACTGCATTTTGCCTTTAGCTCTAAAAATTGTTGATGGAATATTTTACCTTGCGTCGGTAAACATCCTCTTTCCTCTCTCAGATTCTTCTCCCTGCTTTATCATGTGTTGAGGTTATCTCTTTTAATCAGTTATCCCTTCTAGATCTTTACCAGTTTTCAGAATGATGAAGGAAAAATCGATGATGATAGGAAGCTTATCTCTTTCCAGCATCAACAGAGATCTTTTTGTTTTTCAGGTTGTATCTAATCCGATTATAACTGTCTTTTGAGCTTCCTGTTCCAATAGTTGCCGTGCACTGTTAGTGTGGAAAAGAACAGTCGTTTTATATGCAAACATACCTTGTAGGTAATAGGATAGAATCATGAACGGTTTGCTCCAGGTTCTGTCCTCAAAATTCAGGGGTGTTTAGAGTGCCCTAGTTAATTTCTTTGATCATTGCTTAAAAGAAATGTTGATTTCAAATGATTGTGTGTGTTTGTATGTTGCTTTGATTATGAATACGCTCAGCAATATTTTGACAAGAAATTTTAAAGCTTATAAGGGAATCAAGTAGAGTTTTCCCGTCTCTTCCTAATAGTATCTGCACTTGTTGGTGAAATTGTCCAATTCTGAAATATCTAAGTTTGTTTTTTATTGTTTGTGAACGAAAACTGGACCATATATAGAATGTTTAACTGAGTTCTCAAGGATCTGACCTTGGTTGCCAGAGACACTTTCTATTTTGTATGGTAAATTTGAGTTCTGAAATGTCAGTGAGTTATTTGTGGAGGTATCTAATAACGAGTCAGAATTACTCAATAAAGTTTCCAAGGATAAGAACTTTAGTTTCTATGTCTCAATTCCCAAAAGTGGTCGAACTGAACACAATGCAACGGAAAACAAGTTGCTCCTGAAGACGACTGGTATCTCGTTCATTACCGTTCAGAAGGCAGAGAGACTCAGTCCTTTGTCTGGGGAACGTCTCGTCAGCTCTTCTTCACTTCGACGGGAAAGCTAGACCAAAAGGAAGACGCTTCTCTTCTTCCAGAGTTGCATTAATTCTCCGTCAATGTCTGTTTGCTTCTCTCGTTGGACACTAATGTTGCCTTACAATTTCCTGACATTTGTCTTTTGACTGTCTTATGCACTTGTTTTTCACAAGTATATTGTTGGGTTGTGAAGCTAACTCTCTCTCTCTCTCTCTCTCTCTCTCTCTCTCTCTCTCTCTCTCTCTCGTTTGTGTGCCTTCGACTTGCTGTAAAATATACTGATATTTCTTTTTGACTCATTATTTCCTGTAAAACCATAAACCACACAAAGTGCTTTTCAATTTTCTTTACAGCAACTTTCCAGTCTAATACGGTATGCACTGTATGACTTAAGCTTTAATTTCTTAGCGAAAATCTGTTTAAAACAATAAAATGAAAGACGTATTTTTCATCGAATGGCTATTCCAACAGGTTAAAAAATACCCTATTTCTAGTTTCTAATTCCCAGGTTTTTACCTTCTTTTTTTAACAAGTTCGTGGTTTACCCATAAAATATGTGTTAGGCAAATACTGCCTAAGTTTTCTTCCTTTTTCGTGCCAGATATTGATTCTCGCTCTTGCGTTTGGCTGCTCGCTCTCTCTCTCTCTCTCTCCTCTTCTCCCTGAGAAAGGAATCCCTCCATTCAGCCTTCGTAAATCCTTTCCCATCCGCAATATCCCAGTCGAATCTATAAGTGACCGGAGCTTCGGTTGGGAACGATTTTCACCAACGAAATCATCTGGTATCGATAAAGCGTAAGAATGATATAAAACTTGCAGGAAAACATTATATGCATAAACAAAGTGGATATTTTATCATAATCATTAAGAACAACAGCACCAAGAACGGAAATTAAACCACTTGACCATAAAAATCGTGTAATATCGAGTTCATATGCCTTTAGAATAATGCAAGCACAAAGGGAATTAAATTCTCTCTTGATGGGCAAGTGGTCACAGTCACTGCCTATCTGTGTTCATAAGCCAAAGGTGTAAGTTAATACCGAGGCATGGCGAAACTATATTTGTGGCTTAATGTACACACACATTTATATATATATATATATATATATATATATATATATATATATATATATACATACATACTGTAATGTATATATATATATATGTATATATATACATATATATATATATATATATATATATATATATATTTAATTATATATGCAGAGATAAAGAGACTAAATGACATCTTTCTGATATTTTTTGCCTTCTGTCATCGTATTAAATTTGACGAATATGTCACTGCCTGTCAACAAGAGAGTTAAAACGCTCTGACTCTTCCCACCGTTTCACCAACGTCTAATTTACTGTAAACATTTCCTGCTGATTAACTTCCCCTATAGAGAACCCTCTTCTTTTATTTTTAAACAGGATTTTCTGTTGTTTGAACATTTCTTTACTCTTGTTCCATGATTTCAGTTTTATTGTATCATTTTACAGTGTATCAAATGTGTTATTTTTTACTTTATATTAATTGTATTGTTTTACTGTGTATCAGTTCATTTACTGAACTGACGTTTTGCAAACTGTAAGAAATTAACCTCAATCGGTAGCGCATGTTTGGCTTTCACATCGTTGGTAAACATACGAATTCAAGTCGTGTTTATTCCTCATACCCGCATGAAGGCCTTTGAAGTTAAGTGATACCTTTTATATTGACTCAGATTCCTTTACTCACATCTCCAACTCACTTGCTGGATATCGGAAAAATGGTACAACCTAATTAACCAAACATAGAATTATACAAATTAGACGTTTGCACTATCCCCCTTAAGGCCAAAAAATGTTTGAACGTTGTTGTTACAGGTACAGAACTGGATTGCATATGCTGGTATACGTAGCCTAAGTAAAAATTATGCGATGAAAATCTAAGATGAAAATAACATAACAAATATAATCAGAACTATGATAGATAACATAGCTAATTAATAAATCTTTTTTTTATCCATAACTTTTTAATCTAAAATACATCAAAGTAATGACCGTTAAATTTGTTAGGAAAAGAGATTTTTTTGTGTGTGTGTGGAAAAGAGAGAGAGAGAGAGAGAGAGAGAGAGAGAGAGAGAGAGAGAGAGAGAGAGAGAGAGAGAGAGAGAGAGGTCTGCACTATACCTATGATATCACAACTATCTATCTATCTATCTATATATATATATATATATATATATATATATATATATATATATATATATATATATATATATATATATATATATATATATATATATATATATAAAGGCAACTGAATGAGATATCCGTAATGCATTGGGGATTTCATCAAGGTACTAATTTGGGCGAAAGGGTTAACGGCTATTAGCAACCAGGGAACAGCTGCGTTCCCTTTGCCAATTCAGAAGCCTTTCCTTTTCGAGAAACATTTCCTGCTGATATATTTCCCGTGTAAAGTATCCGCCTTTCCAAGGCATTTGCTTTTAGACTGATATTTATGAATGTTTGTACGAATCATCAGTTTGGTCTTTATGACTGTAATTTTATAGTAATCTTACAGTGAATGCGAAAAGAAAAGTTCTGTTTAGCAAATGTCTATCCGGTAAACAAAAATAGTTTGATAGATATTGACATGAGCTCGTAACACGTTTGGCTTTCATATCATTGGTAGACATACGAATTAAGTAGCGTTTAATACTCGTACTCAAACCATAGCCTTCCCAAATGAGTGATATCTGGTATATTTACCCAAATCCCTACTCTCACTCCAACAAATGCCAGAAGAATGGCGATACCCAATTAATTAACCGAGTGTAGAAACAACACACTTCCGGTGTGACTTTAAAGGTCAGAGGACATTCAACCACTTCTGTTGCAACTGCAGCTGTTGCTTGTCTGTAGTGACTCTCCAATTAATGTTAGGCACAAGAAATATTTACACAACGAAAAGCTAATGCATAAACTACCATGACAGGGCCAAATTTGTTTCAGGTTTCTTTTAAATACCGCCAGAAAACACTAGTATTGAATTGACTATTTTTACACGCAATACACAACACATTCATGATTTGAACTTCGTAGAAAATGAGACGACAGAGAAAGGCAAAGCGAGATAGGCAGAGATGTTAATTATTCAAGAATGGCTGTATTACAATAAATTTATCATGTATGCTCAGACACATGGTAAAACAATATAATCCCTCGGCAATCAACACTAATTAGCTCTTCGCTAAAGGAGAATTCATTCCTAAAACTAATACACGCCTGTTGCAACAAGGATTAAGTGTTCAGAATGTTTTTCAAGAGGTTTTCCACCGAGAAATGCTAATTACGACTTTAACCTTCAAACCCCTCAACATATACTTAAATTATAAAGGATTTAGAGCATTCAGCACGCAACAGAGAAGATTAGAATGATTATATATATATATATATATATATATATATATATATATATATATATATATGTATATATATATGTATGTATATACTGTATGTATGTATATATGTATATATATATATATATATATATATATATATATATATATTTATATATATATATATATGTATGTATATACTGTATGTATGTATATATACATATATATATGTATATGTATATGTATATGTATATATATATAGATATATATATATATATATATATATATATATGTATGTATATATATATATATATATATATATATAAGGTAACTTATACCCTGTATAATGAATGTGAAACGAGATTAGACTCTCAAAACGTTTTATAAATCCAAGGATGCAATGCTTGCTTATCTAAAGTTTGCCAGTGCGATGCAATTGTTGTAATTTGTGAGGAGATAGTAATTTGAAGTTGAGAATTTTTTTACATTGTGAATATGCCATTCTAAAAGAAATTTTTTCGTTTGCGTACACTCGTAAAAAGATATGGAGTGCGGAGTATTTAAATCTTTTTCATTTTGTATTTTTCAACGTTTCCATTGAATTTTCAGGGCTCCCCGTTTTTTTTTATATGAATGCTTATATACTCTAGTTAGTATCATTTTAATTATTATTCTTGTTATTACAGTTAATAAAAAAGACCACCATATGTAGGATACACACAGATATATATATATATATATATATATATATATATATATATATATATATATATATATATATTATATATATATATATTGGTGAATTACTCTTCTCCTATCGATCTTGTTATTTCTGTAATTCACTATTCCTTTATTTTCCAACAAAGAAATTTCATATCTATTTTGTATGATTTAAGAGAAGAAAATTAATCTTCTCCTATCGATTTCATTACTTCTGTCATTCCTTTTTTTTTATTTTCCTACGAAGAGCATTCATTTCTTTTATTTTTTTTGTTTGTTTTATTCTGACGAAAGTAAGGCGGCGGCTAAGGGAAGCTAATCATATTGTGGAATGAAATAGGTCAAGGGCCGTGAAACCACTTTGCTGGTCAAGATCATAGAGTCATTTGATCTCGAACCCATATCCAGCTAGCGAGAACAAATTTTTCAATTCGATAACAAATCCTCGACACCCAGTCAGGTTCTGCCAGGTCTCTCTGTCTGTCTGTCCATCTATCTGTCTATCTATCTATCCATTTATGTATCTCTCAACTTTATTACTATGCTCTTTCGTTATGAGTTTTATTTGATATGTACCATTGACAATGGAGTCTAATTTAATGTTTCATAACAATAAATTACGCCACTTCTTTAGATATTGTAGGAGAATTTGATAAAGCAAGCTTTAAAGCCGAAATGCGAATGTGTTTTAGCGGTTTTTAATAACGAGAAATTTTTAAAAATCACATGAGAAGGAGCAAAGAAAAAGCTTGGAATTAGTGAACTGATAAACTGTTTCAAAATACAACTTTGTTCAACCGAAAATCAAAGAGGAAACAGTACGAAAATATTTGTACATTTGTTTTTGAAGAATCATTGATTCATTTGTGTTGTAAACAACGCTAACTGTATGATTAATTTTGATTTCAACCATTAGTAAAATGTTCAATTAGGGCTATTTTTTTCTTTTAATATGTTACTCTAGAGCTTAAATATTTAGATGATGACCCTTCTATCTTTCAGTTAGGAGAGCTACTAGTTATATAATTTGACTTTGTTTGAAGGACTTTCTGTTGATATATATTTTTTATTTACAGACTGAGCCCCTTCATGACTGGCAGAGCAGAGCTCGGAATTTAAATGGTGAGTTTTTTTTTTTTTTCTTTAATCCATAATATCTTCGTGTGCTATGTAAGATGGAGTTATTTTTCGTTAAGGTACATCTCGAATGACAACTTTCTTAATTTACAGAAGTTTTAGAATGGTAATTGTGCTGAATACACTAATCACCGAATGAGTTCCTGTTGTAAAATGAGTTTGAAATGTGTGCAAGGACCATGAAAACAAAATTCACAAAGAAAAACCACTACATTTTACTTGTTGCTTCAGATTGGTGAACACGAAGAGCTTGTTTTGTTGATATTAACGAACATGCATTTCTCTAACACTGGTCCGCCAGGTAAAAATGAATCTTATTGTTATTTATTGCAAATTTTAACGGTAGGATGGTGAAAACTTATTGAGATATACCGCCTTCACGTGGCTCCGCCCAGCAAGTTCATATTTGAATTTGTATTGTTATTATTATTATTATTATTATTATTATTATTATTATTATTATTATTATTATTATTATTATTCAGAAGGTGAAATCTATTCATAAGAGTACATTAAATCATACGTGATATAATTTAGTCCTGAGATAATAAGCCTTCAGCTACCCCTTCTCTCTCTCTCTCTCTCTCTCTCTCTCTCTCTCTCTCTCTCTCTCTCTCTCTCTCTCTCTCTCTCTCTTTATATATACGGCTTGTATTTCTAATAATGGTTGCACACATTATGGGCACAAGTAATGCAAAACTCTCAGATTCGTTCGTATTTTCCAACGTCTAACATTCTTCCTGGCCAAGTTCGAGGTGAGGGTAATTACCACGAGGAAAGTTTTTTGCAATGCTGTGGAAGTTATTTTCTTTGGGAACTCATCAGTTCAAGCGTGAATTCTGCACTTCTTGTTTCCTGCTTTCCTCGTCTTGAGAACCACCCATTGTTTAATTTCTTCGCTGTGACAAAAACTATATAAGTGTATATTTTTCTCGTCTATACTATTTTTCCCTGTACAGTGGGCATCTCTGGGATAGATATTTTTGGATATGGTTATTAGTATCACGGTTTTTTTTTATACGTTTGATATTTTTTTTTACTGAAATGGCGTGCATTTTATGTTTCTGAAATTAGGTTTTGCTCTATTTGAAATATTTATTTGTTGATTTCAAAACAGACAGTATCGAGAGATAGAGTTTGTCAAACTATAAATTACACGTATGTGGTATACACTCTTAGAGAGATGATAATGAGGCGGGGGGCTATCTAAAACTAGAAATCCCATTGAATAATATTTTTAATGAAGTTTTATTATTTTATTTCTTTATTAGTGTTTAGAACTGTAATAATGGAGTGTAATCATTATATAAGCATTATACTTAACAATCAAATAGCAAAGCTTTTTGACCAATCTACAAGCGTCTTCGATACCTACATAATTGTCGAAAATAATAAGTTCCATGCCCATGCGCTAAAAGGTTTCTAATTAATTATTTTCAATAACACACTTTATTCGATGTTGAATTATGGTGTTCGGCTTCTCTATAGACTAGCTTTCCCTCAGGCAGGGGGAAATGTCACTAATTATGTCATTTTTATCACGTCCTTCCCAGATGAGTGGAACTAAATAGGTAGTCCTTGAATTAAACACAGAACCTGTTCCAACTTAAATTTACTCTTTGATTGTTTCTGGTAAATAATTTATCATGTGATAACGTTTAGCAGTATTATAAGACAGTTCTCGCTTGTCTATTAATTTATTACAAAGTAGAAAAGGTCGTGTTTCCTCTCAGTTTCGCGTTTTGAACTGAGAAAATTTACAACAGACAAAGGACCAGAAATGCCTTTTATCTGAGGAACTCGGCATACCGTCAAACTGTTCATTTTTCTTTTATCAGGGTCGTTTGAAAACAGTGAGCCATAACAGCGAAACACTTTTATGTAGCGATGCTCAGAAAATATTTTCAGATTTTTTTGTTTTTATTTGGGAAGGGATTCAGCGTGTATGTGCTTTCCAGGGCAATGATTATTGGGAGTTCGGAGGAGTAACGCAAAGTAAAAATACCTTTTGAAACAAGGGTTGTTTTCAATTCAATTACCATTTGGATGTTTGTTTATTTTGCGGAAAAATAGCAATAACGATTCCTTAAAACCTCCTCCAGGAACGATGATCGTCTTTTGATTATTCCTTATATCCTGTCTCGATTGGATTTGTATTCCTGATTCGAAAAACCAACTTTCATTATGACAATGATTTTCATTTTACGTAGGCCATAAAAACTTTTTTCTTCCAAAATAAGTAATAGCATACTTGTCCTCGTCAAAATATTCTGTATATCTTAACAGTAAAATTGTAGATTTTATTGATAGAGACAAATTTTCTTGTCTAATTTCAGTCCTTCTACTTATCGGTAAAAACTTCTTACTTTTCCATCGCTGAATAAATTTAATGAAAGATCTCGTGAAATTTTGTTCATCCAAAGGGTGAAAGTTTATTTTCATCCTCGTGGAACTTCTATTCTCTTTATGAAATAAACACGGTATAAATCGTAAGGAGTTTATTCGTGAGTTGATTAATTTTCTTGAAGGTTTTTTAGTGTTTATCATCAAGTAAATCCTTTATCCTTAAAAGGTAAGAAAGCCTGCACGTTGGACAAAAGAGGTTTGACAAAGTATAAAATTCTGTTAATATATATATATATATATATATATATATATATATATATATATATATATATATATATATATATATATAGATAGATAGATAGATAGATACATAGATAGATAGACAGATAGATAGATAGATAGCTACGCGTATAGAACTTGTTCAAGCAGATATTCTCTTTAAAAGTAAAATGCTACTTACCCTTTCGTAATTATAATATTGCTTGATTAAAAAGCATAAACGCAAATTCTACTTATATTCTTGCAAAATTTAAAAATTAAGTGAATGAATGCTACCGGAAGTGAAGACATTTTTAGACATATAGGAAGGCAGTATGTGCTTACGTATGTCTTGAGAGAGAGAGAGAGAGAGAGAGAGAGAGAGAGAGAGAGAGAGAGAGAGAGAGAGAGAGCAAATATTTTTCAACCGACACCTTACGAGGTAAGTTACTGCTAAGAGCGAAACAAATCTCCGATGTTTACATTTTGTATATTTATATTTTACCCTCTATAAAATAAATCTTGATTTATCTGAAATCATTAGCAAGGCAGTTCAAAAAGCTTCCTCCTTGGAATGAATGCAGTTAAACAGACCTTAAGGTAACCTCTTTTGGAGGTGCATTGTAATAATGAATTTGTCGACATTCGTTTGCAGGAAAACATCTCTCAGTATATAGCACTTGTTCTTTCGACAAACCAAACAGCACCCATCACTTACACTCCCCATTCTTGGAAGCGAAATGTTTTGATGCAAGAGAATGTTGCAATGAGTTTCGGACGCTCCCTTTTCAGTCTAAATCGCCGGTTCCATTGTTACCACGTTTCGTTCGTGAATGGAGAATGAGATTTCCCTTGTCCTAACAAAGGAGATATTCAGTGGTGTCTCTTTCTGCATTTCCCTTTACCCTCCCTTCCTCCCTGATGAGGACCATATTCTTTGGAAGCTTGAATTTCAAGTCAATGGCCCCTGTGCGCTTGTTCCATATGAATAGGGTCCGTCTTCTGGATGATAATAGTAATAATAATAATAATAATAATAATAATAATAATAATAATAATAATAATAATAATAATAATAATAATAATATTAATTCTCGAATAAATTTTTGTCACTCCATCTAGTATTATGTGATTCATTTTAATAACTGGTATAATTTCAAAATTACTCCCAAACATACTCCATGTAATGTTCAAAAGCGAGACCAGATAAAGAAATTAAAGAAGAAGATTAGTGTTATGACAATAGGAAACCGACCATACTTTTCTTGTGTACTCTTCTGCAAGGGACATGGAAACACTGCGTCAGTTCTCAAAACGTTAATTTCTAGCTTGAAAGTATGTATGTCCATGTTATGCTTTGAATTATGCACCTTGAATCTACTCAGGTTTAAAGATTTCCTCATTAAAAATTTGGAGGCTGCTTTGACAGTCTTCTTAAAGCCTAGGTATGATAACAAGATTGGAAAATCATCATACAAATAATCATTCTCAGAATTATGATATTCCTTTACTAAGGAAAATCAGATTAAAATCGGAATGTCTTACAACGAAGGCTTCGAGGGAGAGAGAGAGACAAAATAGAATATGATTTCGTGATCTCTGGTGTGTGCATGTGTGCGTGTACAAACTTTTTTTTTTATTTCCCTTATCGAAGGGGATTTCCGCACAGTCATTAACCTTAGGGGTGAGATAACGATTGGGAAGTACGTGTCTATGAGAATTCACCTAAAATTCTATTATAAAATAACTCATCTTGACGTTTAAATTCTCCGTTTTTTAGCAAAATTCTTTCATATCTTTCTATCACACTTTTCTGGATGATTGCTGCGGTACACATTTACTATCAGTACAGTTGAAAAAAGGCTCTTCTCCCGGGGCACCAGATCAGCTTGATGCAATTCGTTAGGAGAAATGTTGGTCCTGAGATCTGGGCCTTTACGAATTCCCTGCGGTTGATATTTGTTCAGTTCAACTACTTCGTCTGGAAGCGCCCAGTCATCCAATTTCCAGTGATCCGGCCAAATCTGGAAATCGGGTCTGAGTCTCGACATTTGTAGAATCAAGAAGAAACTTACTCTCTTTTCGGGCTTTTCTGTGTAAGTGCTCAGTTATCGAGGAGTTTTGTTGTTATTTGTTCTTTTTATATCATTTGAAACTTCTGTATACTGCTATAGAATAATAATTGTGAAAGAGAATTTGATTTTTTAATGTATTAATTCTTCATCAGAATTAATAAAAAGTTTTCATAAGCGTTTAAAGATTTCAATCATTGAGAAGATATAAGGATTTAGTTTTATTATTTATTTTACTTCGTTTTTATAAGACACAATTCACCACTGCGTTTAACATGTGTCTTCTACACGATTTGTCCTCAGAAAATTTATTTACCTAACGGATTTTATCTTACTTTTCTCATCTTCTCGGTATTTGATCTTTACCCTCAAATTCTTGAAAGTTTTTTCTTAAGAAAAAATATAGATGAGGGATTCTGTGCGTAAGATCATGTTTCGTGAAATATTATTTTCACGGGGAATAGGGTAACTTCCAAACATTTTACGACATTTGATAAGATATAAGTGAATCTTTCAGAAATCTTTTTTGAAAACATCCTAAGAAATTCGAATCTTCTAGTTTTCTGATACTCAAAAAAGGCTCTTGTTATCTATCAAATTGCTTGAGGTCACATAGAAGCTAACCGTTACTCCCCAGTTATTTTACCTATTTCAAAATGTCATCAATGCCTGGGGAGAAACTGAATAGAAGACTGTTATTAAGAGCAATATCTTGCATTAATTGAAGTTTTTTCGTAAAGCGCTCCCTTTTTTTAAAACGTGCGTAATGGTTTATCACAGTTATATTAGAACGTTATTTGATATATGTATTAATATTTTGTTTTATGATAGTGTGAGAATACGTGGGTATTTAAAAAATCAGAAGTGATTTAGTCACAGGAAAATTGACGTTATATAATAGCTCCCCTTATCTGTCGTGGCAAGAAGTTGTGACCTATGTTCTTGTACTGTACTGCGCTGAATGTAACTACTTTATATACATTTATTACGTTGCGTGCCTTTTCTACAATTCGCAAATGGTATCACTTTTTACACCTGACAACATGAGCATTAAAATTCGGTGACTGTAGGAAATTGATCGTGTCCCGATCTCTGCATGAATCTTTTTATCTACCTAATTCCTTGAAGCTGGATGTAGCCAGATCATAAATTCCACATCCATTATATTTGGCTTAGTTGCAATGAACTCCTAGAATGGGCAGGAGAAATACAACCATTCCAACCGCAAATACACAGTAATAGGGAATAGTTACTGTGAATCATAAATGTTTTGCATTCTCTCAGACTCTCAGTTTCTGAGAATATAATCTTTGTTCAGTGTAGTGCCGCACCTGTATAGAAAATGGATGAAAACTTTCCTCATGGAATACTGAGAGTATTTGGTTTCCACCGGGCGGTATCTAATGCCTCTTTGGTTACTAAGGATTTTGTAATTAAGATTAAAGTGTGTTTATATAATGACATTGTTCATTTCTTTTGCTCATTACGAGAAGAAAAATCATCTTGCGAAATGGCTGGGTCTGCATTTATTTGTTGTGAACACGAAATGCAATATTTAGATAAGATGTGATGACGTTTACAAGAGCACTAAGCATTGTTCTTCTCTGCCTTTGTTTGCTTGCTTGCTTGTTTGTTTGTTTTTCTTTTTTTTTTTTTGCTTCCGTTTCCAAGAGATTATTGCTCGTTTGTGAAATTTTCTGTTTCTAAAATGCCTGATGCTTGTTTGTTATTTTATGTTAAATGTTTACAGTAAAAACGATTTAAGCGAATTCTAAATGATATCAAACAGTGGTGTTTCAATTTTTGTCACATGTATTTTTACAGTCATTTTAAACAAATTTCCAGGGATGGAATGTTACAGAGGAGCTTCTGGAAACATCCAACTTGTCAAACTGTTCAATTAAGTTTCCAATGATATTAAACAGTGTTTTTTTTTGGGGGGGGGGTCCTGTGTTTTCGAAAGTTATTTTGTTTCTCTTTTACAAATGTACCAGTTAAGAAATGTGACGTAATTCTAGATACCTATAGTCTTTGGAAAATGGCTGAGTGGCACACGAGCAATTCGGAGACTTGATACTCATAACTACCGGAATTGCGTTCATTAGTACTCAAGCGGTACACGTTATCTATATTTAGTGTGTTGTTTTCGGA
>NC_089784.1:5390503-5420503 GCF_040412425.1 Macrobrachium rosenbergii | reverse complement strand
GCTGATTAGCTGCCCAAGAGCACAAGGGCATTTAATGTCGAATCCACACCCACCTGACGAGATCGAGTTTTCCATTTCAAAAGGAATCCTCGACATCCAATCAGGGGAATTTTCCAGGACACAACTCTGGTGATCGACCAATCTTTTTCCACTTGTTGCTTCCCGTAGGGAGTTAGTGCCGTCGGTGCACCTCACGTGGTGCGCTGTAGGCATTGCTTAAGGGTCGTTGCAGCGTCTCTTCGTCCCCTAGCTGAAACCTCTCTCATTTCTTTTACTTTGCCTCCGTTCGTATTCTCTTTCTTCCATCTGACTGTCCACCCTCTCTAACAGTTGTTTCCTAATGCAACTGCGGGGTTTTCCTCCCGTTACACCTTTCAGATCTTCTAGCTGTCAATTTCTCTTTTAGGGCTGAGTGACCTCTTAGGCCCCAGCGATTGGCCTTTGCCCTAAATTCTATATTCTAGTCTATCCTTCACTTGATGCTGATATGCTATATATCCACCTATCTATCTTACCTAGTAATTTCGTGTTCATTGCAATGGATAAAACAAATAAAATTATAATGCGCAAAATGATGCCCTAAGTCAACCTTGAATTATAATCACACTAGACCGTGATAAGTGAGTGTACAATTACGAATAGCGAGAATTCTTTTGCTATCTTTTTGCCAAATGATTAAATTTAAGAGATAGTATACCAGTGAGAAGGAGACGAAAATATTAAGAAATGGAGAATCTAAAAGCTACTCCAAGATACAATTATATATCATATTAAACTGATGGGAAAAGCAGAGAAAACTTACTTTCCAGTCCTAACCGGTTGATAATTAATTAGGGATATTTTGATCGCTGTTTGTTATCTCATCGATATTGACTTAAACCCTCAGTAGAATACTAATTATGTATTATTTTAATCTTCTCAAGCCTTTTTATTGATTTATCCTTTAACACGGAATTAGAAAAATTGTTGGCTCGTATATTGGGCCGTTTAAGAAACTTTCAGCTAACACAGCTTCATTTATATATGTATATATATATATATATATATATATATATATATATATATATATATATATATATAATCTATACCAGATACGTATGTATTTGTAGTAACCACAATGCCCTCTTAAATTCTCGAATTCTTCAAAAATTTTTATACGCTTGTCACCACTAATCCTTAGATCACATGAAGTATTTCTGATGTCCGTAGTAGGATTCGAACCCACATCCACTTGGCTATGATGGTGAAGAAGGGTTTATTCCAGCTTTAATAATGTATCTGAATTCGACAGATTTACGTGTATATGAGCGGCAGTAGGCTCTTATCCTTCTCGTAGTCAGGTCGGCAAAGCGACCTCGTTCTGTCACTCTGGATGCAGGTTCGAATCCTGCTACGGACATCAGAATTGCTTCATATTCCTGCATTTGGATCTAAGGCTTTGTACTGACAAGCTTATCTAAAAAGTGTGAAGAATTCGAGAAGTTAAAAGGGCATTGTGGTTATTACAATTACCGTATTGTAACAAAAATTCTCAAATTGGTCGGCAGGAATCAGAGCAAGGTTAATAACTAACAGAAAAGTAATAAATTAAGCTAGGTAGAAAAATCAGAGATAAAGAAAGAGACTTTCATTCCTTTTCCATCCTTGACATGAACACAAAGAATAGTTCAACGGTAAAAGTAAATGTAATAAATTTCAGTAAAATAATATTTTCAAGCTCAAACTTTTTTTGATTAATTGTACAGTATTAACAACAAAGGATAATGGCAAAAAAAAAAAAAAAAACTCATCCTACACACCATTATATACCAAAGCTGTTCCCTTCAATAATCTTTAGGGTTTCTCTCTCTCTCTCTCTCTCTCTCTCTCTCTCTCTCTCTCTCTCTCTCTCTCTCTCTCTCTCTCTGTGTACATTACGTAAAAGATATCCATGAAATTCAGTGTTTTTAACTATCAGATAATTATGATCTCATCAAAATAACCTAACAGCATATCATGTGGAACAGAACTTCATTTCAGAACAATAATGTTTAATCTAATTAAGTAGACAGTACATTTCAAGAAGCAAAACCTTGTCCGTTAAGATGTGAGACAGGTAATTTCATCTGTGCTATATTGCATGAAGACCAGCTCAGTTGCAAAAATTCTTGACAGTTAAAATTCCCTAAGCGCAGGGAAATTACCCTAATTGGAAGAGTACACTGGGTATTTTTATTCCGGTATATTTTATCAAGGCAATGTTAATGAGTTTAGAGGAATGTTAGCTTCGAATTAAACTCAGACAGCAATAGCAGATAAATGTCTTAAATGTCTAGTATGACTGTCTTCTCGATGGATAAATTTTGTCAAAATAATGCAGCCGTCAAAATGGTTTGCCTTACTTGACACACGACCTGAATATTTTTAGATATGCAATGACAAATAGTTCCAGCATGTAATGTAAATTCCTTTTTTATTCTGATCAGTTTCAATATTATTTATGTAGTGATTAATAACTTTTTACGTCTTTACTGAGTTCCATATTTCCTTTGTCTTGCACGGCGTAACCTTGGAAGGGGTTGGTGAAATATGGTTTCCGTTATTAAGAAAAATAATTTGTCGTTCATATTGACAGCGAGGGCAAATTGGCTGCCGTTTGAGGTACGAATATTGGCTAAATGTTCGTGTGTATGTGTGTTTTTATTTCACAATTCAGTGTTGAAAGTCACTTTAAATGAAAAACAAAAGCATCAACATTCACTACAATGTTATCTATGTTTATGAAAATTGAATATTCAACTAATAGAAAAGCAGTTTATATTGGGAGTGCTTTAACAAATAATCATCATGTAGTGATGATTCCTAACATAAATATTTCTCTTAAGTTAGACAAAAATGAAGAAAAACGAAGATAGGGCACGAAATAAACAACTTATGCTGAAAAAAATTTTTAAATTTAAATAAGAATTATTATTATTATTATTATTATTATTATTATTATTATTATTATTATTATTATTATTATTATTATTATTATTATTCAGAAGATGAAACCTATTCATATGGAACAAGCCAACAGGGGCCATTGACGTGAAATTCGAGCCTCCAAAGAATATGGTGCTAATTAGGAAGAAGTAAGGGGCGGTAAAGGGGAAACACAGGAATGGAAGTGAAAAGTAAAACGCAAGCAATTTGAAGGCACAGCAATAAAAGAGAAAGCTGTGGGTCTCGCAAGCAAATCGTAAAAGAGCCAGTTAAAAATGGATAGCATTTATCCTTATGTGAAAAATGGCCACATTACCGTTATTCTTTTTTTATACTCACACTGGCTTACAGATAGTTATTCATTAACGAGAAGACGATAAAGATGGTAATTAGAGTTTATCACCACATTTCATTCTCAAACCTTTATGATATCTATTTGCTCTCACAGCAGAAAAGATAGTAAGGTTATATAACACTATATATCTGCATACACACATACGTACGTACACACAAATATATATATATATATATATATATATATATATATATATATATATATATATATATATATATATATATATATATATATATATTGCGTGTGTGTGTGTGATTGTGTGTAAGGGAGAGAATATTTTTCACTGACACACCCGCGGAGTTTTTGCATTCCCAAACGTTAAGCCCCAAATACTGCCTAATCCTGAACACATTATACCTCGTGAATAACTCACGACAAGGGATATTATAACTCGTAAGTATTTCTGCAAAGACCACATCTTAAAATAATCTCCTGATTCCTCTTGCCGGAGGTACGTCGCAATATACACGTGTCGAGATACATTACCTGAGGATTCGTCGGTTGCAGGAAATCAGTTCTTATTGCGACTAGGCAAATAATACGCGCGCACTCATCAGTGTGGTGTAAGAGAATAATGCAATGAGTTTCTGCTGTATCCTGTAACAGCGGCTGTATTGCCGTCGTGTTCCATTAGTAAATAGAGAACGTAATATTGCTTCTCTTTCCCTTCTGGGAGGAGTGTTGCAGAAGGTGCTGCAATTCGGGTTTCGAGCAAAATATATCCTGGGTGAGGTTGCTAGGCTGAAGGCAAGCTCCCAGGATGTTCAGTGATATTATGGGCCGACAGTTCTTGGCTTCTTTGTGTGCGTGTATGTGTGTGTGTATGTGTGTGTATGTGTGTGTGTGTGTGTATGTGTAGCTGTTTTACTTAGTAATGCTTTGCCTTTATTCTTCTCTGTCTACCAACTCATGTTAAGCATAAATATGTAATTTATGATAAAGACCCTCTCTCTGTCTCTCTCTCACACAGACACACACACACAAACAAACACACATATATATATCTATATGTTATACACACACACACACACACACACACACACACACACACATATATATATATATATATATATATATATATATATATATATATATATATATATATATATATATATATATATATATATATATATATATTATACACACAGCACACATTCCATTGTAAGTTAATGATAAATACTTAATAAAAATATTAAAAATCTAACTTCACATTTTAAATAAATTAAAGTTCTTTATCAATCTGGTCACTCCTAGCACTTCCTCTCAGTAGCAGTATATTCTATATATATACAACTAGGCAACAAAATGACCTTAAAAATTTAATCAAACAAAGGCAGAAGAAAACTCCTGGTATGGAGGTTTAAAAGTACTCAAAAATAAATAGAATTATCTGAAATTTGTCGAAAGAATCAGTAACAGGTAGCCTGAAAAATTCCCCGTCTTTATTAATTGCCAGGTAGTGCAATATTTTCTCTACGCTCTTGTGCGAATCAACTTGATAGTTTCTTCATAACATTTTTGTTAGACGGCAGAGGATCTAACATATATTTACATATATACTACTTGTGAACTTTAGCCAAAGTTGCGTTTACCGTTTACCAATTTGACGTTACTGTTCCTTGTTAGTATGTATTGCACCCTTTGGAAATCTTTAGTGAATTGGAAATTAGTTATACTTTCGACTTCCAACCACCCAAAAATTTCACTTTGCGCGTTGTTAACAAGAGTAAGAAAACTATTGCTCTGTACTCTAAGCATAACTATCATCTTTTGTTTTTCTTCAGCTTAGTACCAGGATACTTACTTTGAGTTTTGTGAAGCAGGTCCAAATTTGAGAAGGGCGTCACACAAAAGGCTTCCATCAGTCAGGGTTCTCTCGAAAGTTACAAACAACCAACGAAGTTTCTCCTCGCGTGGTGCACTGTACGCATTACTAAAGAGCGTTTGCAGCGTTCCTTCGGCCCTTAGCTGCACCCACTATTTAACCTTGTACTTTCCTTCCATTCCTGCTTCCTTTCTTCAGTCTTACTTTCCAACCTCTCTAACCACTGAATCTTAGTTCAGCTTTGAGGTTATCCCCCCAGTTCCACCTTTGGATCCTTCTCTTTTATTTTCTGGGTTTCTCTAACTTACTGCCTAACCACTTCTTCTCCCCTTTTCACTGCCTGACAATAAAATCTCTTATCCTTTATCCATTGAACAGTGTTTTACAAAACAGAGAATGAGACAGAGAGATTCTTTTTCCCGTATATGTTATGAATTATATTTTTCCCTTTAACCTTCAGGTTATACTTACGATACGATTCATTTCAAAACTCGTGTGGCCTGAAAAGTTGTCGTCATCGTTCAAGGGAAATAACGGCGAGCTGTCGTGTGACCTTCCATCCAAAAGGTCACTTCGTAGCAATTTGTTTTTTTAACTTTATTTGGTATGTGATATATCAGAGGTCACTAGTGCGAGACTTTGTGTTTCTCCACACTGGGACGTTACATTTTGATTTGATATATTTTGTTACAATGCTTTTCAAAACGTTTGTTGTTATATATATTTTATATATATATATATATATATATATATATATATATATATATATATAGATATGTGTGTATATATATGTGTGTGTATACAGTATATATATATATATATATATATATATATATATATATATATATATATATATATATATATATATATATATATATATCTTGATCAAATTACCATTCCCTCAGCTTAAAGAAATTACATCCATTCTCTGAAATGTCATATTACCCAATGGAGGTTGTTGATGAAAATCAATTCATATCTGATGAAAAAAAAAGTTATGACTGCATGGAGTAGATGAAATTTTCACCTTTGTGCAAATCAAAAGTTTGTAATTTCGCTCACAGATGTGTCAGGTTCTCACTGCAAGTCTCGCGTATAGAGGCTGAGTCGTCTATCCAATATATGTTATGTTTGTCTGCTCACTTTTTATCGATAAACAGAGAATAATATGCATTCAATCCATTTAACCAATTCTGCAGTACTGTTTCCTCTGATGAGTGACTTTCTCTCTCTCTCTCTCTCTCTCTCTCTCTCTCTCTCTCTCTCTCTCTCTCTCTCAAGCCATGGACAAATGAAATCGTTCGTCTGAAGACCACCGTAGAATTATTTATCTATGTGGGTAACTTACGGGGGAGACTAAATTTAAACAGCCATGCATATTTCTTATTTTTAGCGTCCTGTAAGTTATGCAGTGCAGCGTTGCCATATATCCATACTGGTTGACGTATTAAATGAAAATTTACCTCAGCTGGAGCCGAGTTGAAATTAGACTTCAGTGACAGAGAAATCGGTATTGCTTTAAAAAATGTACGAATTGAACAGGTAATGTCAGTTTATGCAACGGTAAGACGTAAACAAGACTAATATTTTAAACGAGAGATTGCTTTCATGAATCGATCAAGTTTGCGGGAGAATAGGAAAACTAGGTAAAAAAAAATGAAGAAGTAGTTTTGACGCATTTCTTAACAGAGGACTAACATAGTCAGTAGTGGAGGTCCCCAGGGAGGCATGAATTGGAGTTTTTATACATCTTTAAAAATAAATTAAAAACATTTTCTAAATCTGTTTTATTCTAATGAGAAGTGAACGGAAGTGAATCGGATGTTGTTTGCCAATATCTTTACATATTTGCAGACAAACACAAAGGCATATTTATAACAATACCAAAGACAGGAGTTTCTATGGAAAGGACGTCATTCATATTCTGAATCAAGCACATGGAAGCACACATAGAAAGAAAATTATGTACATAAGATTTCTGCTTAATGCTTATCATATTTTTGATACGTATACTCTTAAATTGAAAACATAATGAGAGAGAGAGAGAGAGAGAGAGAGAGAGGGGGGGGGAAAAGTGTTAATTTTTCTGACAGAACTAGATTTTTTTAAGGAATACCTTACAAAATGCAAACATAGTCAAAATGAATGACAGTAAATCTGTACGATGCAATACTAGTTATATACAGTATAAAATATCACAGTTACGATATAAAAACAAACGTTCTTTTACTTTTCGTAAATTAAGTAAAATGAAATATCTCGACATTGTTTTCAAATAATGATCCAACACCTTTCCACTCTCCTCTGCGCCTGTGGAACTGTCTAATAAATTCAGCCTCTTCCACCGAGGGACCCGGGTTCCTGCTCCCAGTTCAATAGACCCAATGGGGGCGGGGGGAAGGGGGGGAAACAAAATAACGGCTGATCCAAATGGACTCCGGCCCCTCCGTTATCATGATAACGGCAAGGGTCCAAATTCACGCTTTTGAGCAAGTGGAAATGATGGTCATGTCTGCATCCACCGGTATATTTTTAGTTTTCTAGGTTTTTACTGGAAAGTTTATCCAAAAAATAATAGGAAATGCAGATCATAAAAAAGTTTTTGTAAAATGTGTAACACCTAGAACTGGTATTAACCAGCAGTATGTGTTTTCAACTTTGTTCTGCCATTCAGTATACTTGAAACAAAATAATATCTTTTCTGCTGTGGAATTTTTTGTATTTGCATTTCTAATCATCATTTTTGCATAGCTAAATGCACATGCGAATTGAGACTTCAATCCCCGATCCATGAAAATTCGTCATGGAGGCTCTAGAATCGTGGAATTATTGAGTGGTTCGAGGTTGTCACTTCCTTTATACTGATTAAATATGCATGCAAGTTATCTCCTGCACATTCGCCAGTCGATTGTTTGAAGGGGCTCACCAGCGAAATATTAAGATGCGTCTGTTCTCTTTTATAGACCTTCGTCCGTGCCTTTCCTAGGAGCACAGAGCCATATTCTTCTCAGTTTTCCACATGGCTTCATTTACCGCATTACTTTCTGAAGAAAATCCTTTTTAGTATTTCTAAAAAAAAAAAGAGAGAGAAAAAAAGGACCATATCATCAGGACCTGCAACGATTTTCATAAATAAATATAAGCTAAAAAAATTCTAACGATGAAATACAGTGAAAGAATTGCAATCGAATCAATTTGCTATAGTCTGGATTCCCATTCCAAGTAGTTCTCAGTCTTATGTAGAATGTACATATCAGAGGTCAAATACTTTTCCACAATCATTTTTTCTTATAAATATTCGAAGAGATCTTCAGTCTTATTCACAAAGAGTAGATTACAAAAGACTTTCCGAAACCTGGACTCTAACGAAGGACAGAGCAACTAGTTCCTCGTTGGATGAGTCGGTAGAGTTGTCGGCTAGCACTCTGCTAGGCCCGAGTTCGAGCCTCCGGCCAGCCAATGAACAATTAGAGGAATTTATTTCTGGTGATAGAAATTCATTTCTCGGTATAATGTGGTTCAGAGTCCACAATAAGCTGTAGGTCCCGTTGCTAGGTAACCAATTGGTTCTTAGCCACGTAAAATAAGTCTAATCCTTCGGGCCAGCCCTAGGAGAGCTGTTAATTAGCTCAGTGGTCTGGTTAAACTAAGGTATACTTAATTTTGACAGAGCAACTGGAACTTGTCGCTTTCTATTTTGGTCTGCAAGTGTAAGGACTCTGACCAGTTTCCCAGCTATGCTAAGATCACTGGACACTGAATGATAACAACAGTTTAGAAAATAATTGATTAATAATAACAGTAAAATGGAAGCTATCATGACACGGTAGATGTCCATATGCAGTGATTCCTCACTATACATATGAGGAGAGTCCATGAAACTGAAATGAATTAGAAAAGAAAATTGGGTTATATTTTAATTAGACTTGTCATTAAATTCACATTACGGATATCTCTCAAACGTATTTAAAATATACATTAAGAAGCGACATATTCTTCACAACGATTCTTTCATCTAAATTTGCAGAACTCTTTCCAGTTATATGGAAAGTACAAACTAGTAAAGAACTTTTCTGTTGATTTTACAAATGTCGGGACCCTGAGCCAGTTTCTTGACGTGGCCGGGTCCTTAAAAATTGTGGGACGTCAATAACTCATGAATATAAAGGTGGAAGGACCTTGATCTCCAGACCGACTCTTTCTTAGGGAGCAAACATAAACAACGGCTTTTCGTAGTATTTCGTCTGGAAAGTTTTGACCTTTTTATTTTTTGTGAATTAGACCGATTGAGCAGATGTACACTTTGCCAACAGACTTGAAAATCAGATGGTAAGTTGGAAGGAACTTTCCTAAATCACAGGTTCTAAAATTTCAAGACAAATCATTTTTAGAGGCAGATTTAGACATTTTTTTTACAAACATATTTTCCAACGATTAATTTTTATCAAAATTTTGATTCTACCTAATTATTGCCAGTGGAATATTAAGCAGACAGATATCTAAACGTACTGGTTTTTACAGCTGGTTAAATATGGATTATTATCCGATATATATTTTCCCTTTCTGTGGCTGAATGAGACAGAAGTAAAATTGATTCTGCTCTTGCATTATCAGTGATTGTCTCCTCTCTCAGTTTTAGAATTAAGTTACTAATCAATTTATTCATTTGCTCCGAACGTAAATTTAGACAGCTGTAGTTCCAGAGCTCTTCTGTTAATGCTTTAGGTGAAAATCCGTCTTTCCGGAGGCCTGAATGACAAAAACTGCTCAGTGCATTAGAATGAAAAGTATTTCCATAACTCGAAATGATCCTGGAAAGATCAACACACTGCATAATGAAATAGCATGAATGATATTCGTAACATAATAAACCTAAATTATTTAATATATTCAATAACAGTGTTTATGTCAATAACTTCTCAAGCATAGTCATGATGATGATTAGGACATCTTCTTCGCAAAAACATTCCCACTTTTTAGTTTTCTGTAAAAGAAAACTATTGTGCCGGCTCTGTCAGTCCGTCCGCACTTTTTTCTGTTCGCACTTTTTCTGTCCACCCTCAGACCTTAAAATCTACTGAGGCTAGAGGGCTGCAAATTGGTATGTTGATCATCCACCCTCCAATCATCAAACATACCAAATTGCAGCCCTCTAGCCTCAGTAGTTTTTATTTTATTGAAGGTTAAAGTTAGCCATAATCGTGCTTCTGGCAACGATATGGGATAGGCCACCACCGGGCCGTGGGTAAAGTTTTATGGGCTGCGGCTCTTACAGCATTATACCGAGACCACCGAAAGATAGATCTATTTTCGGTGGCCTTGATTATACGCTGTAGCGGCTGTACAGCAAAGCTTCCGGGTAGAAAGCTGTTATGTCTGACTTCAAAATTATGAAAGTAAATTCATGATGGATTAAAATATCGATCAGAAATCAAACAAGCCTGAAACACTTCTTTCAGTACCGGCACTGCTTTTGTTACGAAGGTTATCACGAAGAAAATGCTGTCAGAAAGTCTCCAGGGGTTCATAAGACCACAAGCAAGATGAATGACTGGGGGTGACAGGGAATTTGATATTTTAATATACATTACTGAACCTCTGCATATGCATCATCACAGTCATAATCCTTTGAATTGCTGGAGATGTAATAGAGGAAGACTGTCAGATTTATGGGGAATTAATGTTACTTGGTATAATATGTCGACATATTTCTGGAACGTTTATGACAGAAAAAGTGGAATGAATTAGTTAAAAGCTAATTAGGGATCGGATGAAGATTTTGTATTTATGAACTGAACAGGACGGTTTAGGCGGATATTAACAATAACCTTAACGTTTAATTTCTGAAATTGTCCAACAATAAAGAACAGAAAATATGAGTAATGTACACACACATCTATAGTTATATATATATATATATATATATATATATATATATATATATATATATATATATATATATATATATATATATATATATATTCATACATAAATATGAACGATACTTTGACTACTTACCAGCATAAAATGAATTTTAATGTACTCTCTCACCCAAGATATTGTTGCTTTCAGTTTAACTTAGAGAAGGAGAGAAAACATTAAGAAAGCGGATAGGTGTCTGGGCTTCTGCTGATAAGCATAAATATTACGACGTATTTGAGCTAACGAATAATAAACGAAGAATCAAAGCCTCGAGATTTTTATGGATGTTTATGTAAACTCAAGCTGGAATTTCTTAATTTATTTTACCGTAAGACTGAATTAAGTAAACTTCGCCTTCGCGCCCAGAAACTTAAGAAAACTCCAGCTAAAGATTATGGTGCACATCTGCATAAATATCCTAAAAAAAAAAAATGTTAATTACTTCTGCAAAGAGAGGTTTAATTCTAAGCCAGCCAGAAATAGGTAAAGTTTTTGCAAAGCTCCGGGTCTCAAGTTTTTTTTTTTTTTTAATTCTAGCTTCAAAGTAAATATGCTTTTTCGCTTCTTTCTGGTCGTCCCTGCACTTATTATTATTATTATTATTATTATTATTATTATTATTATTATTATTATTATTATTATTATTATTATTATTATTATTCAGAAGATGAACCCTATTCATATGGAACAAGCCCACAGGGTCCACTGACTTGAAATTCAAGCTTCCAAAGAATATGGTGCGAATTAGGAGGTAAGAGAAGGTAAAGGGAAATAGAGAAAGGCCGATAAACATTCATTTTTATCCAATATTAAAATTCTTCCTCATCTAGAAAGTGAGAAATTTTAGATGGAGAAATATGAAAATGATTGCTTAGCGTCCGATTGATTGCTTGTATGCCAAGTCCATTATTATCTGAAAATTTAAGACACTGAAAGATGTGGAAATAATTTCGCAGTGTTTATGTAAATTATTCAATTGCGAGAACTAACTTGGGGTAAAAATGTTCAGGTTCGTTATTGCATTATATAGATTACATTCCTTCAGAGAACTTCGAAAACGAACAAGAGATAAACTATTACTTCTCAGTCGTCTGGTTATTAAACAACCTTCTTATGATCTTATGGTAGTAATTTGACTTTTTGTGTGTTTAATCTACGATATGTTTTGTGGCGGGTTCGCCCTTTAATCATTACCTCTTCATTATTACACAAAGACGAGAAAATTAATCGGTCATAAAGGATAAAGGGTAATGTTATTAAGCTGAAATTAATATGTATATGATACGAGAAGATGACAGATCAGTAATGTATAATTCTCTTTTATCCTACCCTTTGATCAAACCTTCAAAGAGTCAGCACGTATATTTCCTACCATTCAAGGAATATGTTCAGAACCTTCTCTACACACAATTCTTAATACTTACAGAACTGAATATTTCATTTGAAAGTGACACTGGCTCGCTCTTTGAGATCACCAAGGCTTGCACATATCATAAAGACTCAGCAAAGAGAGAGACTTTTTTAAGTACTTCTACAGGATGAAAAGCAGACTTACATAAAGTTATAACATTTTATGAATAAAGAGTGAAAGGAAAATATGAGAAAGGGAATGAAATGACAGAGGGTGATATACCCTAGGACTGAGTTGCGCAAGAAATTTAGTTATAAAGTTCTACTAAAAGAAATTAGTTTAAAAGAGCGGCCAAATGAAAAGCTGCTGTCATGGAAGAAGTGAGTCCTGTGCTGCAAAGGAGTCTTTGAGTACTCGTGAAATGTGAATAATAGAATAAAGAAAGAAATGAATAATGCAAATGTGGAAAAGTTTAATGGAACTCTTGGAGTTGTTTTAAAATTTTACGTTTGGTATACAAAGCCTTAACACCCTAATTAAACTTCAAACACTGGATCTGCAAAAACCGTTACCATTAACGTCCACAGAGAAATAAGTAAAAGCTTGTAAAAGATATGGTAGTTTAATTAAGGTTGTAAATAAAAACTTAGATAGGAGGGGGAACTACAGTATGCGTTTAGATAAAGGGAAAAGCCGTATGTTTTTAGACCTTATTATTATTATTATTATTATTATTATTATTATTTCAGTAGACTAGACCTATTCACATGGAACAAGCACACAGGGGCCATTGACTTGAAGTTCAAGCTTCCAACGAATGTTGGTTTCAACCTCCCGCCGCAGACCCCACACTACAGCAGTAACTGATCATGATACAGAGCCAGTGATTTTTCATCGCCCTGGGGGAGACGCGAACCGGCCGCATCTGAGTGGCATGTCATAATGCTAACCACTATACTAGCGGACCATCAGAATATTGCAAGATACAGGGGAATGAGTGCGGTTTCAGTACAAACTAGAAAACCAGTTCATTTTTAAGGAAGGGATTATAGAGATCATGGAATAATTTTTGCTTCGAAATCCTGTGAGTAAATTTTGAGGGCTAATTTATATTTAAGATTGAGGCTCCATCTTAAATATAAATTAGCCCTCAAAATTTTAGTTCAGATTTTAAGTATTAATTGACCAATATATTTTCACTTCCTAAGCATTAGCTCAATTAAAATCTGAACTAATATTTATAAACAGAAAATATATTAGTCAATTTACACTAAAACCTAAGCCAATACTTATAAAAGTAAAAAAATATGGGCCAATTTATACTTAAGAATGAGCTAATATTTATAAAGTAAAAATATATTGATCAATTGGCATTAAACTCTGAGCTAATACTAATAAGGAGAACATATGTTGGCCAATTTGCACTTGAAACCGAGTTAATTCTTATAAATTGAAAATATGTTCATCAAATTAATACATTGTATTATTTTGGATTTTATTATAAGAATTGTAATGTCGTCATTTTAATTTTGTAGGTTGATAACGAGTGAGAGCACTGCTCGAAACGTGTCCCAGTAAAGTAAAATGCTGTTCCAGGGTTCTGGCCTTGGTGCCATTCCTGATATCCAGATGGCGCTTCCCTGCTGGTGGACCCATTGCTATATATATATATATATATATATATATATATATATATATATATATATATATATATATATATATATATATATATATATACATATATATATATATATATATATAGGGGCCCTTGACGATCATAAGTGATCTCACCCCTGGGGCATCATTGCTAACAGGGCGTCATCGGACGGGGGTTTATTTTTACCAGGGGTGGACCCTTCCCCATTCTCAGCTCCATCAGCTAGCCAAGGTAGATGAAGTCCTCAAGTCCTGTGACCTTACATCTTGCAACGCCTCCAGATCATTCTGCTCGCTGTTGGAAACGTCTGACCCCTTGATGAAATCCGCGATCCAGTCGTCCTTCGCTATGGACAGGAAGCTTCCAGTCTCCAGATCGCGCGATGTCTAAATACAGCGACTTCTGGCGGTGCCCTTCGATGTCTTCGTGCTCCTGCCAATGGGATCAAACATTCTGCATATACAAAAGGCATTGAACTTACGGGTTTTTACGCCGCGCCAGAGGTTGCCACTAGAGTATATGCAAGGATTTGATCCAATATGCATTGCATAACCCATATTTTGCATATATAGAGGCATGAAACTTACGGGGTTTTACGCCGCGCCAGAGGTTTCCACTGCTTTATATGCAAGAATGGGATCCAATATGTAATGCATAACCCAGTTCACATATGAAGTAGGCAGGAAACTTACGGGTTCTTACGCCACGCCAGTGGTTTCCTTCCACGCATATGTGATTGGGCATCGATACCCCATTCCCGAGGGTATCACTTGGCAGGTGAGGGGATGCACAACAATCCATCTTCGGGCACTTGCCGCCAGTCCCACCAGCCGCTGTAGTCTCTCCATCGCGCAGAGATGCTTCCACAGCCATATCCAGGATTGCTTTGCATCACAAAGCTCAGCTCACTCCTGTTCCCAACATCAGAGATGTCCTGGCTTCTTTCCTCAGCAAGTAAACCACCAGTTTTCATCAAAAGAGCAGAATCTTCTTTAGGCGCCATTCACGTGACTGCGTTCATCCTGTAGAACTTCCGAACCATTTCAGATTCTCGCTCCAGTGTTCGTAGTCTCGCTGCAGATTCCAGCCTCATTTTCTGATGCATTTCCTTTCTATTTCGGGGCTTCTTATTTGCTGGAGTTTTAGTCGGGTCTTTTTAGTGTGTGTTGGTGCCAGTTGAAGGTCGTTGCAATGCAATGATTTGGCGAAGTTCTTCCTCCATGCAGTTCATTCGTCGGTAAAGGACTTTGCAGTTGTTCTGGGGCTTCCTCAGACATCGAGTTTTATCCAAAGCCTTTTTCCTTTTAGCTTTCCTCTGTGAGATAGGTTGTTCTTGCGGCACCATTTTAATCGTGTTCTTCTCTCCTCTGGAGAGGCAAAGCATTGTTCAAGCACAACTTAGGAACATCTTTGTTTGGCACAGATCAACTCTCTTTTCCTAATCGCTAGTTTTCAAAACGGGCACCCGTAACGTGTCTGGATTCTAATGGGATTCTGGAGTCATTCCTGGCTCCGCTGGAGCCGATCCTGTCTTCGGGAATTCTTGCTGATTCCCGGACACAATAATTGATGTGTCTGGATTCCGGAGCCATTGTGGGCTGCACGGGAGCCGCTTCAGTCTTCAGGAATTCTTTCTGATTCCCTGGAGAGTTGGTCATGTCTAGTGTGTGGTAACAATTGCAACAATTCTTCACCCCTCTTTCTAATCACAGAAAGAGAAAATTCTTATGATGTCAGACGGCTAAGCTAAAGTACAAGGATATTTTAGCCGCTTATTGCAGCTGCTTTCCAGGATTCCAGGAAAACAGGAGCAAAACCGTTGGGATTTCGAGTAACAAGAGACTTTCTTCACAGGAAGGATTTGATGAAATTCGCGTCGAAAAGTAAAATCAATAAATTATGACATATTCCTGTTGAACTGTAATATCTACAACAATAAATCAGAAATATTAGGATAGAAAGAAAACGTTTTATGTATAGTTTGCAATTCCCTAATGTTTCTACCCTCGCTGTTGAAAAAAAAGAAAATAAAAAGCATGTTATGTTATGTACGAGAAAATTACTGAAGAAAGTCCTTACTTGAATTTGTGACAAGAAAAAGACATTTGTAGGAAAGGTATTTTTAGTAAATATTTTAGATGAGAGCGGGGTATTAGCGGACATCACTATGAAACAATAAGAGATATTTTAGCCCTTCCCGTGGCCGATTTGGGCGGACATGCCCATCGGTATCTACTAGTGTAATTACTGCACTTTGATAAACTGGTCTTGATAAAGATGACCTAAAGATTCTTGATCTCCACATTGATTCGTTCCCAAATCATGTTTCTAAGTGACATTGAACTTCTAAAAGAGGATGAAATTAATCACTGGGGCCATCAGTGAAAGAGTGAAACAAACAAACAATTATAACATTACCGCAATGTGCTAAGTGTATTAAGGCTGTGAATAAAACCGGAAGTTTCTTGTGATATTAATTACATTTTTAATGACACTTGTTGGTCGCGTTATTATTGCATGGGTGCCTGCGAAAGCGGCCCTGTTGAAGGATGACTGATTTTGAATGTGACGGAGCGCCATCAGACCTCACTGAACAAGGAATTATTATATCATTCAGAGAGAGAGAGAGAGAGAGAGAGAGTCGTATGCACACGTATTAAGGCTTACACACACACACACACACACATATATATATATATATATATATATATATATATATATATATATATATATATATATATATATATATTACATATATATAGTATATATGTATATTTTATATATATATATATATATATATATATATATATATATATATATATATAGAGAGAGAGAGAGAGAGAGAGAGAGAGAGAGAGAAAAGTTAAGTATATCTTAGTTTAACCAGACCACTGAGCTGATTAACAGCTCTCCTAGGGCTGGCCCGAAGGATTAGATTTATTTTTACGTGGCTAAGAACCAATTGGTTACCTAGCAACGGGACCTACAGCTTATTGTGGAATCCGAACCACATTATTGCGAGAAATGAATTTCTATCACCAGAAACAAATTCCTCTTGTTCTTCACTGGCCGGTCGGAGATTCGAAGAGAGAGAGAGAGAGAGAGAGAGAGAGAGAGAGAGAGAGAGAGAGAGAGAGAGAGAGAGAGAGTCGTATTCACATGTAATAAGATTTATATATACATATAAATATACTGTATATATACATACATACACACACACACACACACACACACACACACACATATATATATATATATATATATATGTATATATATATACATAGGTATATATATATATATATATATATATATATATATATATATATATATGTATATGAAAAAACCAACATATTAAAACAAACCCTTGATAAACCAGTGTTGGAGTCGTCCGTGATTTATTTAAAAAGCAGATCCACAGCGTGAAACTACACATTTTAAAAGGACATTAATACGCTAAACTTAATTAAAACTAAGCTCAAAATATTTAGAAGGACCCTATTTTAGAAAACATGAAAGAATAGGGTTGGTTCCAAATACATAACAAGGATATATAATAAAAAACAGGATAAAATCGACCCTTTATGATATTTTACTCTCGTGGAAAGAAATACTGAGATTTCTACATCTATTTCTCTCTCGTGCCGGAATTCAACTCTTTCATTCGCTTGTAGTTCAGTCGGAAGTCCGCACCAAGCACTACGAACCTTTTAATGCAAAACAATAAAGGTTTCGCAATTGACTGATCGACATGTTTTTGGATTATTATACGAGATTTTACAATTTCCAGAGAGACAGAAAGAAGCTCTGATCTCACTACCAATCACCACAATTTTTTTTAAAGCAAATTCATCAAGAACAAATATCACAATATGCTGTCAATTTCTTGTTAGATCAGCATAGGAATGTTATGGAAGATTCAGAATTGACAGAGAGAGAGAGAGAGAGAGAGAGAGAGAGAGTCTACGAACTCTACTCCAACCACTGTCGACCTGTTAAATGTGAAGGAGGAACAAGTATTCTATGTTTACTTCTCAATTTGTTGTCAGATCAAAATAAATGTTTTTGGAAACGAGAGACAGACAGGCTCTGGGATGCTCCAACCTTTTTAATAATGTAAGGGAAGTATCATTTAATTGGCATTGAGCTGACAGTCAATATGTCTGTTTCTTGGTAAATGGATAGATAGATAAATATTTAGAGAGAGAGAGAGAGAGTGTGTAGAAAAAAGCTGCAACTATTTTTTCCTTGGAAAATCGGCTTTTTGTTGACGCATATTGCAGGTACCCTAGATTGCTTTGCAAGGAAAAGAGAGAATATTTTCCTTTCAGCCTGGCAGGGAATAATAAAAGAGTTTAAACCCTTTACAGCTTGTACGAAAACGTCTGGGCTGAACATTTTAGCATTCCTGATCCGGCGATACTCACTCTCCCCTAGCACTAGTAATTTTCTTTTTAAGCATACACACATACATACTATATATATATATATATATATATATATATATATATATATATATATATATATATATATATATATATATTGTAAATCAATATTATGTATCAGTCAGTTATTTGATAAATCTGTGGCTTTTTCGCGCTACCTTGCTAGCAAGCAATTTATTAAACAACTGTCAGAACACTCACAATATGGTGGATTGACCTCGTACACACATACATTGATATATATATATATATATATATATATATATATATATATATATATATATATATATGTGTGTGTGTGTGTGTGTGTGTGTGTGTGTGTGTATAAAGTTAGCATCTGTGATATCTTCATTTCTTCACGCTTAGGCCTACAAGACTTCATCGTAAATGAAGAAACCTATAAAAAGAAGTAGGAGGCGTTCTTATCCCTTAGTAGGTTTCTAACCCAAAGACGACTGGTTGGTGTTTTGCTTCTTCATTTGGGTTAAAAAAAGCTTTTGCAGTGAATTCAACGAGGATGACAGGGCCGTGACTCACGCCTTCCGTCACTTTAACCACCATTTTTGCGGTTGGTACTTATTGAGTACCGACGGACATACAGAGATCTAAAATAGGTCAGAGCACTAAGGTCAAAGACTGTCATCAGCGCTTTGAAACTTGAGTAGGTTCTTTTGACAATAATAACCAAGGTGAGAAAAGAGCAAAAACACAGCTGGGCCGTAAATGAGCAATATTTCGGTGATAAGTCACATGAAAAAGCATTGGTTATTTATTCCATAACCAATGCTCTTTCAGTCAAATTATGAACACTGGGCAGGTTTTATTTTAAGCACTAACAACAAATAAAAATTAATCATCAGAATAACTAAAAAGTAATATAATAATAATAATAATAATAATAATAATAATAATAATAATAATAATAATAATAATAATACCCAGCGAGAAAAAATTAGTCTCAAAACACTTCACTAGGCCATTATCTTAGGGGATTAGATTACAATTTAACATTTTTCTTACATTCTATTTCAAATTTTCATTTTGATCGGGCTATTCCACTAGAGTGATGTCTTTTCAGACAAACCAGTACTGGGCGAACTGATCATCTGATTAATCGTCAGTTAGAATCATTGGCGTTGGATTAATCAGCAGCGGACTGCTCTCAGGAGCTGGGACAACCAGATTAAAACTGATGACACCATTCGGAAGGAAGAATTTCACATCCAAAAGAATGAGGATTTAGGGGAGTTATGGAAAGAGTGGTCTTGTGTTGAAGAGCTTCGAGAAGCTCCTGTTGATGCTCAGGAAATGATAAGGAAAATTGAAAGCAAAAATAAGAACCTTTCCTCGAATAACGAATGCCTGTAGAAGAAAAATGATGAATGGGAGGAGGCCATGATTAAGAGAGAAAAGGATATCGAACAACTGAAGGACTTCCTCGCTCGCCAAGAAACAGAAGTTGAAAAGAACAAATGAAAAATACTCAAACTGGAAGATGAAAGAAATGCGAATGAGGTCCACATCGCTTATCTCGAGGAAAAGGTGAAAGCCCATGTACAGGAGAGAAAGAAGATGAGGAAAGAGCTGAAAGGATGCCCGCAAGCCTCACACCAAGAAGTTCATATTCCTTGAGCAAGAAATGGCTCTTGACAACAGTCTTGGGAAAGAGGCCCAGAGGGATAATTTAGGTCCAGTCGAAGGTCCAGAAGCCGAACAATCGAAATCAATCGCTCCAACGGGACTTGGCTGAGAAGGAACCGCAGATTGCCTAATCGAAGGAAAAACTCAGTGCCAAAAGAGGGAAAATTGGGTTCATTCGAGAGGAAGCCTAAGAGATGAAGAACCGCTCTGCCGAACTGGGAAGTGGAGGGAAAAGGCAGAGGAAGGACAGACAAAGAAGAAACAAAGCAGGAGGAAGTTCTTCGGTCTTCTCCAGGCCCACTTCCCCAGCCTGGCAGGATACCTGCCTTCCTCCAAGAAAGCAGCCTCTGGATTGGACCCTTCCCTTCAAAACTGCCCTCAAAAGACTGGCGAGCCTTGGGGGCTTTTGGGGCCCATCCTTGAGGGTCTTAGGCCCTGTCCAGACCCGTTTCCCCAGCCTGGCAGGATACCTGCCTTCCTCCGAAGAAGCAGCCTCTGGGTCAGACCCTTCCCTTCAAAGCTGCCCTCAGAAGACTGGCGAGCCCTGGGGGCTTTTGGGGCCCATCCTTGAGAGGCTTGGGCCCTCTCCAGGCCCGCTTCCCCAGCCTGGCAGGATACCTGCCTTCCTCCAAGGAAGCAGCCTCTGGGTTGGACCCTTCCCTTCAAAGCTGCCCTCAAAAGACTGGCGAGCCTTGGGGGCTTTTGGGGCCCATCCTTGAGGGGCTTGGGCCCTCTCCAGGCCCGCTTCCCCAGCCTGGCAGGATACCTGCCTTCCTCCGAGGAAGCAGCCTCTGGATTGGACCCTTCCCTTCTAGGCTGCCCTCAAGACACTGGCAAGCCTTGGGGCTTTTGGGGCCCATCCTTGAGGGGCTTGGGCCCTCTCCCAGGCCCGCTTCCCCAGCCTGGCAGGATACCTGCCTTCCTCCGAGGAAGCAGCCTCTGGGTCAGACCCTTCCCTTCAAGGCTGCCCTCAAAAGACTGGCGAGCCTTGGGGGCTTTTGGGCCTCATCCTTGAAGTTCTTGGGCCCTCTCCCAGGCCCGCTTCCCCAGCCTGGCAGGATACCTGCCTTCCTCCGAGGAAGCAGCCTCTGGGTTGGACTCTTCCCTTCAAAGCTGCCCTCAAAAGACTGGCGAGCCCTGGGGGCTTTTGGGGCCCATCCTTGAGGGGCTTGGGCCCTCTCCAGGCCCGCTTCCCCAGCCTGGCAGGATACTTGCCTTCCTCCAAGGAAGCAGCCTCTGGGTTGGACCCTTCCCTTCAAAGCTGCCCTCAAAAGACTGGCGAGCCTTGGGGGCTTTTGGGGCCCATCCTTGAGGGGTTTGGGCCCTCTCCAGGCTCGCTTCCCTAGCCTGGCAGGATACCTGCCTTCCTCCGAGGAAGCAGCCTCTGGATTGGACCCTTCCCTTCTAGGCTGCCCTCAAGACACTGGCAAGCCTTGGGGCTTTTATTGCCCATCCTTGAGGGGCTTGGGCCCTCTCCCAGGCCCGCTTCCCCAGCCTGGCAAGATACCTGCCTTCCTCCGAGGAAGCAGCCTCTGGGTCGGACCCTTCCCTTCACCATACTCGCCGCTTTCTCTTGCCTAGCTTTTCAGATATGACACTTGCTCTCTCTGAAGGCTTCCAGACAATTTGAAGCAACTCGCAGATTGTTCCTGGAGACTTTGGAGTTCGGTGCATGCACGAATGGCATTTCTCTTGTTCTTTCAGGAACTGGAGACTGAAGGATTCCAAATTGTCTTCAAGGAAAATCCTCAAGGTTTTAGACCATTTTAACATCGCATTAACCATTACTAAGAGTTCTTTTTCAGACACATAAGCAGTTTCTTTACTGATATATATAGATATAAAGAGATATCTCCCAACGATGAGAGAAGACTTCTGGAGAATCCAATGGGCGCTTCCAAAGACTTCAGTGCCTGGAGATCGTCATGAAGCCTTCGGAAGCTGCAGAAGCCTCCGGAATTCATCTCCAAGAATGTAGCTTATTCATCTCCAAAAACATGGGCTTCCCCCAAAGAAATCTTGGAAGCCTTTCGTCTCCGATTTCTTCTCCATAAAACTCTGTTCTCCAGGCTACAGAGCCTGGAAATTGTCTTGAAGCATTCAGACGCCCCAGAAGCCTCCAGAATTCTCAGAAACCTTTAGAATTCTTGTCATCGCCAGGGATGACAAGAATGATCCGGACAAGATCCACTTGGAACATAGAGGGTATATAACTGGAGTTGCAATCTCTATACCAGTATTACGCAGTTCGGTGATCTTCCTCCAGGGTGGCCTTGCAAAGCCTTGCAGTCATCTTTAAAGGTCTGGCAACCCGCAAATTGAACAGGCTTAATGCAATTGTGAATATGTTTTTATTTTTGATGTCTAATGAGTAAGTGTTTAGCGAATGTTTAGGGTTTAGTGAGTAAGTGGTTAGTGAATGTTTATGAGTAAGTGTTTGGTGAATGTTTAGTTTAGGGTTTAGTGAATGTTTTGTGAATGTTAGTGAATGTATATTGTGTAAGTATTCAGTGAACGTTTAGTGAGTGTTTAAGGTTTAGTGAATGTTAGTGAATGTTTATTGTGTAAGTATTCAGTGAATGTTTAGTGAGTGTTTAGGGTTTGGTGAATGTTTTATGAATGTTAGTGAATGTTTAGTGTGTAAGTATTAAGTGAATGTTTAGTGTGTAAGTATTCAGTGAATGTTTAGTGAGTTTTAGTGAATGTCTTGAGAATGTTTGTGATTAGTTAATGTTTAGTGTGTAGTTATTCAGTGAATGTTTAGTGACTTTTTAGGGTTTAGTGTGTAAGTGTTTAGTGAGTGTTTAGGGTTTAGTGAATGTTTAGTGCATGTTGGTGTTTAGTGAATGTTTAGTGTGTAAGTATTCGGTGAATGTGTAGTGAGTATTTACGGTTAAGTGAATGTTTTGTGAGTGGTAGTGTTTAGTGAATGTTTAGTGTGTAAGCATTCAGTGAATGTTTAGTGAGTGTTTAGGGTTTAGTGAATGTTTAGTGTGTGTTTAGTGAGTGCTTAGTGTTAAGTGAATATTTAGCGAATGTTAGTGTTTAGTGAATGTTTAGTAAGTATTCAGTGAATGTTTAGTGAATATTTAGGGTTTAGTGAATGTTAGTGTTTAGTGAATATTTAGTAGGTATTCGGTGAATATTTAGTGAGTGTTTAGGGAATGTCTTCTGAAAATTAGTATTTAACGAATGTTCAGTGTGTAAGTGTATAGTGTGTAAGTGTTTAGTGAGTGTTTAATGAGTGATTAGTGAATGTTCATTGACTGTTTAGTGTTTTCTGAGTGTTTAGTGAGCGTTTGGTGTATAGTGAGCGCCTAGTGAGTGTTGAGTATTCAGTGAGTGTTTAGCGTTAGTGAATGTGAGTGTTTAGTAAGTGTGAGTGTTTAGTGAGTGTGAGTGTAAAGTTAGTGTAGACCAACCACCGCTGATGATGTGAAAATGAAGTAAGAGCGTTTGATTCCAGTACCACCCAACACTGACCCGATACAGGTTTTTGTTGAACATAACTCCAGTCTCTGCAACAGCAACAGCCCGTATTATACTCGACGACAAAGAAGAAAAAAGAAAAAAAAATGCTACCCACAAAGAAGCGTTGCGTTTATATGATCGCGCGCTTCCGAGTGGATACATTTTCTGTATGTCTTCAAATTGTATTGCTGGAAGAAGTGCCAGTGTCTATCTCTTCAGGTATGATTAGCGTTGTGCATATTATAATGGCACTCGCTGTCTAGACTGATTGAAAAAAAAAGACTCCTGCTTCTATTTTTCGCTTTCATCATAATTTATCAGGTTGCGGAGTAAAGCCCTAAGCCCTACCATTCATTATGTATTCCCTGACCTCCATGTGTGTCTCTTGTGGCGGGGCTTTACTACCCGTTCTGTGATTTCATCACTTTTTTTGCCTGTGACATTTTTAATCTTCTGGTCTAATTTGATCCACGGTGGAACAGAATAAGTTTATAACTAAATAAATGAATATTTCTCTCTGCGTTCACCCGTTTATCTATGTATATGTACACACACATGAAAGTTCAAGTTGAAATTTGTTTCATTCATATTCAGAAAAACGTTTTAATATATATACAGTATACATATACATATACATATATATATATATACATATATATATATATATATATTCTATATATATGTATATATATATATATTATATATATAATATATATACATAATATATATATATATATATATATATATATATATATATATATATATATATATATATATATATATATATATATATATATAATGTTAACTTTATCACATACACAATTGTCCTGTACATTAGTAAAATTACTGAAAGGACCTCATTCAAACTGGATGGTATCTAATGGAGTATTGATTCAGAAAATTATAATGTGTGTGTGTTTGTGTATAGACACATATGAATGTTTACATAACTCTTTATTTCATTCTGATCGAGAGATCCACATGCTACATTTATACTCACATTTAACATTCAGCTGCAGAGAAACGCAGACGTCTTTCTGACGTTGGCAGCGTGACAGGTGTCGTTTCCAGCGCGAGGTCTGGCCACCTCTTGAACCACCAGCGACGCATTGGAATGGATGATGCCTGATCCTGCCTCTAATTTGACCTCTTGATGCAGGAAGGTGTGAGGTTAGAATAATCTCTCTCTCTCTCTCTCTCTCTCTCTCTCTCTCTCTCTCTCTCTCTCTCTCTCTCTCTCTCTCTCTCCAGTTTAAATTAAACATGCTTAGTCTTTGCAGTAAAAAAATCTTAATTCTATGTGTTCAAGAAATTTTTGTATTCTTCCTCGTCTAGTTTCCTAAATTATGAACGGAATTTTTAGTATGTATATATATACACACACACACGCGCACATGTATTATATATATATATATATATATATATATATATATATATATATATATAAATATATGTATAATCAAGGCCGGGGCCACCGAAAATAGATCTAGCTTTCGGTAGTCTTAATATATTGCTGTATGAGCCACGGCCCATAAAACTCTCATCCTGCCGTGGTGGCCTGTGTTGTTGCGGTGCCAGAGGCTCGATCATGCATAACTTTAACTTTAAAAAAATAAAAACTACTGAGGCTAGAGGGCTGTAATTTGGTTTGTTTGATGATTGGAGGGTGGATGATTAACATACCAATTTGCAGCCCTCTAGCCTCAGTAGTTTGTAAGATCTGGGGGCAGACAAAAAAAGTGCGGACAAACAGACAAAGCCGGCACAATAGTTTTCTTTTCAGAAAACTAAATTCTCATCTTCCCGTTCTCACGAAACGAGACAAGGGCGACCTCTGGAGTTCATTCAGCTGTGAAAAAAGGTTGATGAAACCAGTGACCAGGAAACGAATTGCAGCAACCTATTCCATTAAACAAACATCTAAATAATGCGCCGATGTATCCTCGGCGCAATCGAGTTTTCTGTACATCGTATAATCAAGGCCACCGAAAACAGATCTATCTTTTGGTAGTCTCCGTATAATGCTGTATGAGCCGTGGCCCATGAAACTTTAACCACGGGCCGGTGGTGGCCTATCCTCTAGCATTGCCAGAAGCACGATTATGGCTAACTTTAACCTTAAGTAAAATAAAAACTACTGAGGCTGGAGAGCTGCAATTTGGTATGTTTGATGATTGGAGGGTGGATGATCAATACCAATTTGCAGCCCTCTAGCCTCAGTAGTTTTCAAGATCTGAGGCGGACAGAAAAAGTGCGGACGGACAGACAAAGCCGGCACAATAGTTTTCTTCCCAGAAAACTTATACTGATAATAGTGTATCAGAGGTCGACAGCTTGAACATAAGAGAGAGAAAAAAGGAAAAAAGTTAAGGATTGGAAGGCATTTCTAATCATGTCTGAGCCGAGGCCGGCCCCCCTTACCCCAAAGAGATTGGTGAGAGCAAGTTACCCATTTTATTTCTGTTTAAAGAGATTATTGACAGGAAATGTTTTAACATTACATCCCTTTTTTTTTTTTTCGTTCGCAGGTTAATCCTGAGTTAAAGCCAAATGTACAGTGCTTAGTCATGAATTATTTGTAGTTTGTTACGTTTTAAATATATATATCGGAATATTCATGTTTTATTTTCATTCTTTTTCAGGCTGAAGTGGAATGACAATTTTTAGCCTTTTAAAAAAGCAAACCATCTTCCCATCCTGTGAATTCCAGATTGAGTATCAGGTAAGCACCTGTTCACTGATAAGTAGTAGCCACTGGAGGTTCTCTTAGACTAGTTCTTCGTCAGATATTGTAGTTAAATGGCAAATTTATGTAGTGGTGATTAATTCAAGGGATATTTTCCAAATGGGACCTTGAGCAGATCTTTAGCGACAGATGTTTACTGTTAAGGTGAAAAGCAGGTTAGGAGGGAAAATTTTTATTTATTTGATATGGCTATGATAATTATACCCGGAATTAGAAACATCAAACTACACAGTTAGTGTATTTGTTAAAGTATTTTTTTATGGGAATTTTCTATTTCAATTATCCTATATGGCCATCAGTAATCTAAGGTCTGTATTATAATTTTGGTGGCTCTAGTTTTCTGTAGTACAAATCCTTTGTTGTAGCTGCTTAAACGGGGAAGAAATTACTTCATAATTAGCATACTCAAAGACCACATTCCTCCTTAAATGTGAGAGGAATTTGTGATTAGCAGGATCCAACCGAATTCTTAATACAAATGAAAAACGGGAATCGCGTTTTATCTATTCAAAATTCAAATGAATGATTTTCATTTATTTTACCAAACAAATGAAAAAATCTGTCCGATAGATTTGAACATTGACAACAGGAGGATTCCCACAGCAACTTTTTCTTTTCCTGAACACTTTATTCTACTTAGATATTGACAAGGAAGTTCGATATCCGTTACTAATTCCGTAAGGATTCACTTTTCATTTTGTTCTAACTCCACTTAAGACGAAAAAAGGGTTGTCCCTCTCGACGTCTTCACTACACTCTTTCCAGGCCTAAGTTTTTCTTCCCCAGCCCAGAAGCCTTAAGGGTGCTGCTGTAATTACTATTCACAAGCACGTAGGGTTTCAATTCCATTTCCAGTCTCCATTGTCTTTCGTTAACTCGGGTTTTTACCACAACAGAATACCAGCATTCATTCTTTTTTTTTTCTGCTCTCTCCTCCTTTATTCGTATTCCCTTTGGGAATATTTGATAGACTCCTTTCTCACTGGCTCCAATTCATCGGGAAACTGTTTTTAACAAAAATTATTTATATACGACAGTCTTTTAATACTTTTCCGATTTTGTGATTATTCAGTTTCCTTCTCAAATGCTCTTTTATTCCTACCATATCACCTGACGTCAACATTCTAAATGTTTTCGTTCACCATGAAAATGAAAATACATGTGTTAACTCTGCCATAGCACAAAAATAGCAGATCGCCTCCAACTTTTCTCTTCTTTTACTTAAGGCGCTTTTCCCATACACAACACGAAAATCAGTCTTCCTATGACAAGATCAAATTCTTCATCACTCATTGAGAAAATTATTTATGTTCATTTTCTCAGATCATTTTCACAGTCGACAAACAGGAATTTTATTATTTTAGTCTCTCCTAAAATTTCCATATTATCTTCCCTCACAACTGAACCATTACGAATGTTGTTTGGAAGCTCTCAGCAACCATCTCATAATCGCAATTCTTGGAATTTTTCATCGCCGCTGTTTCCACTTCCTTTGATAACGTACGAGCATTTCCTAATCTAATCCTCATTTCATATTTTGCTGCGCTACCCTAATCAGATGGTGATATTCCCCTTACGGCACTTTTTCCTGTCCAGTGCACTGGGCCAAGATATACTGAAAACACTATTTTTTTTTCTCCGTGTTCAGGCTTCCAGTCGAACGGCTGTTAGCTATTTCTGGAGGTCATTTGGAGATATTTATTTTGTGTTATTTTGTTATTTTGTTTTTTATCTTATTTTTTTCCTCAAGAGATATATATAACTAGTTACTTTTATCGACTTTTCTGTGAGCAGTAAGACAAAGAATTATCTTCTTAGTCTTCACGATATGGCCTGTGTGTTTTTTTTTAATTCCATTGTATCGCTGTAGACCTAGGCAGTGAATTATGTACCCCATTGTTAGTTGAATGTGATGAATAGTAGCCAGTGAAAGAAAGGGTTATGAGCCAGCAACCTCATCCCCAAAAAACCTTACCAAGAAACAGAATTCTAACACCATTTGGACCCATCATCATCAAAGGGAAAAGGCGCGTGAGTAAAAATAGACAAAAATAATACAAAATAATCAAAACTTTCAAGAGAGTGTAACAGAAAAACAAAGGTAAAACAATGCACAGAAAAGAAACAACAACCAACATTATACCGATTTCTGCCTCGTCAAGAACTGGCAAAAGAAGACTGTTCTCATGACATCTCGCTCACGGAACATCAACACCCATCGAGTAAAAAGCTTTCGATCGGCGTCGCTTCGTATAAAAATCCTCCGTCCATAATCTGTCAGATTTCCTTTTTGGCTAATAACGGTCGTAACTCTCTGTCGCTTCTGGTCTCTTAAATCAAACTTCTGTTTATAGTTCCAAAAAGGGAAAAACGACAGTTTGCTTTGATGTGGCTCAAACGTGACTTTTCATGCGCCCCCCCCCTCTCTCTCTCTCTTTTCACATCACTGCACACACGCACACATACACACACACACACACACACACCTACACACACATATATATACTGTATATATATACCACACACACACATATACTATATATATATGTTTATCTATCTATCTATCTATCTATCTATCTGTCTATCTATCTGTCTATCTATGTATCTATCTATCTATCTATCTATCTATCTATCTATCTATCTATCTATCTATCTATCTATCTATCTATATATATATATATATATATATATATATATATATATATATATATATATATATATATATATATATATATATATATATATATATAATATTCAGTCATTCCCACGACGGGCTTGGGTCCAGATATAATCAACATAAAGGTCACAAAATTTAAATTTTTTTTCCAGGGAATAGCATCAAATGCTGTGTACGTATGCAGTTCCCAGCTCATTGTTTCATGGATTAATTATGCTGAAGGATTTGCATTTTCAAAGCCCTTTCCAACACTTCTTTAATGAATAATTATAGTCGAAATATTTCCAATATATATATATATATATATATATATATATATATATATATATATATATATATGGTGTGTATCTGTATTGGAACTTACAAGGGATTATCATGGATTATCGTTATTCGTTCTTAATCTTTAATGAAAAAAAAACTTTTAGAATTTATAACTATATCTGGACTGACCCTTTTAGAGAGAGAGAGAGAGAGAGAGAGAGAGAGAAAAGAGAGAGAGAGAGAGATGGAACTGAGGGCTCAAAAATCCCTTTGAGGATTTAAAAACCATTTTTTTGTTTTGAAATAAGGAAATTTATGTTATCATTTGACCTCAGTCTCTTAGAGCTTCAAGATCTCGTGTACTTTCAGTTAGCAATCTTATAAATTTTCCATCACTTGTCGCTGGATATTTCAGCCTTCAGTTTTTCAAGAGACAATATCTAGTCCAATCCCTGTGGTTTAGTCTCTATAATTACCGTCATCTCATCGTTCCATCTCTTTAGACCTATTCCGCATCACTGCAATATGACTTTGGTTCTCTCAGCCTCCCCAATTTAATGCTTTTGTCCTTCAAATATGAACATAACAATGGCTTCAAATCTTGTATCAGCCAGGTAAATTTACTGTATAAATCTATTGTTATCAGCGAAAGGCAGGGGAGACCGAACATCAAATCCAGTCACCAGTA
>NC_089784.1:5375503-5385503 GCF_040412425.1 Macrobrachium rosenbergii | reverse complement strand
AAAGTATTCCCCTTTGACGCTTTTATTTATTCAGAAAGGACCGCTTATCTGACTGACAGGCGATCTGAATTCCCCCTCTTTCAGATACCTCAAAGAAATTACTTTCCTGCTCAATGATTTGCTCCGAATCTCCCACTCTGCAACCTCGGATCAGTTGACTCTCTGACGCTCTCTCTTGCTCCAGTAAATTCTTAATCTGCATATTTTTTTAGGTATCGAATGCGATTTGAAACTTTTTAGGTGGTAGGCTATTGCTCAACCAGTGTATATATGCATATATATATATATATATATATATATATATATATATATATATATATATATATATATATATATATATATATATACATATACAGTATATATGTAAATATATACCTATATATACTATATATATATATATATATATATATATATATATATATATATACACAGTATATATGTAAATATATACCTATATATACTATATATATATATAAATTATATATATATATATATATATATATTTCTATGTATATTATACATACAATATATATATATTTATATATAAATATATAAATATATAAATATATAAATATATATATATATATATATATATATATATATATATATATATATATATATATACATACATATATATATTACTCTTTAGTAATAATATTTTAGTATATTATTATCATAAATACATGAAATTTTCATAAAAATTACTCAACTCCCTTGTTGCCATATCACTTTCTCCTTATAACCGGTGATAAGACTGTATTTTGAATGCACGAAAGGACCTAAGACTGGAAAACAATCAAGCAGTACAATCAAGCTGTTTTATCTTGGCTACATCTGAAATGTGGACTCTCCTGATTTTACTATAACTTGCCTCTCTCAGCAGCTGATTTCACCTTTGGGGCGCCTCTTGGGATCATAGTCTGTTGGTCCTGTCCATAAGGGTTTTCCGCTGAGGATTTAAAGAACGAAAGAAAGGGAATGCCTGACTGGTTCCATATAAGAAGTGTAGAGTAGGATCACTCCCTCTCATGGTGAAACACGAGTTTAGCGTGACTTCAGATGAGCGAAAAGCCCTCAACATAAAATACTTTGTTATAGAAAGCCATCCGAACCAAACCGAAACTGATCATCGTAATATTACTAATTTATATCATGATTCTACGGTCAATAACGCCGAGAAAGCATGCAGGCAGAAGTATAAAAGTATAAGTATGAAAATCCTGCAACCCTTTAATGAAACATTCAATTTATACATACCTGTAAGTATTACCACACCTTAAACCTATGAAATTATAATGTCCAAAAGTCAAATACAAGCGGTGACAAAAAATCAGAAACCGAATGAAAAAATAATATGGAGATGTGAAAAAAAAAACAGATGTCGTTCGCATCGATAAAATTTTCTCATCAGGATTAACAATTCGAATTCTCTGCTACTCGTGGAAACAGTCAACAACTCGGTGGTGGTGGCATCTGCGATCTCTTCATAGGGAATGTGGAATGTGAAGACCTTCCCAACATTAGTAGTCTTTCCAAGAGGAAAAGGGGCTCTTTCTTCCCGCTCAGTTGATCAGTACGGTTGTTGAAATGGTGCGTGAACTCAAGAGCCTCGGAGGCCATCACACGATAGATGGAATCGATGGGAGACTTCCTGTACCTTCCTTTGTTGTTTTTGTTCGGTCGTCTAAGGAGATGTCAAAATGAATTTCCCATTTATATAAGAGCTATGCGACAAACATCGACGGTTATGTCAAATTCAATCTTTAAGCGTCAAGAGCCACAACGCTTTTTGCTTTATTTTATGGCTCTAATAGATTAAGAATGCCAGGAAATATCGCCCCAAAAACATTATTGCTACTCCGCAGACGGAGACCTTAAGAAAATATAAAGTTGTTTTATGTGGATAGAGCGTTTTAGTGACTGTGGTGGGTGGATGCTTTGGCGCATAAGAAAATCAAAATAGTTTTTAGAATTTATCGACGATACGGACCTGACCTCTGTAGCACAAGAGTTATTTAATTAAGATCTCTAATATGCTGAGAGATGAAAAATATAGAATTTAATCTCCATCAGACAAAAAAAAAAAAACGATCTCGCGTTCAAGTGAAATTGAAGGAAGATCTGGATTAACGGTTGGGTTCCGTCAAAGACGAATGATAAAATGAATATGAATACTATACTGATAATTAAACTATCAGAAAAAAAGGAGAAGGGGAGAAGTAGAAACAGAATATTTATTGATAAAGATACAAACCAGCAAATAGCAATAACTAAAATGAAAATCCACAGAAATGAGCGGTTCGAATATTGGTAAAAGCAAGAGGATGAGAGGAGCCAGGTGGGAAGAATAAAATGTCAGCAAAAACAGGAAGAACAGAGGTGGCAGAAGAAGAAAATTATTGATAAAGACTATCAAACGAAAAATGAATCTGGTGAAATGATGTAAAATCACGAAACCCACTAAATCAGGTGAAGGATAAAAGGTGGAATCACGAAATCCGTTGATATGAGAAACAAGAATCAAAGGAAATTGAATCTGTACTGACTCATGTGAACTAACATGGAAGGCTGAAATATCTCCGGAGAAAGAAAAGAAGAGCAAAGGATAAATTTTCTTCATAAAAATCAGAGTAGAACAAATGAAAATAAACTCGATATGGAGAGTTGAAATAAAGCAAGGAAGAGAGGAAGAGGCGAAACATAATCAAGAAAATTACCAGAAAAAGACGAAAGAGAAGATAAAAAACGAAAAAAATCATATGCAAATATCGACAGGAATTTTATTATGCGAATATTCTCTTCTGCTATTCCGTGTGTGTGTTTGTGCTTGCATTTTTTTTTTTTTTTTTTGAACTGCGAGTTAAATGTTGGTTCCACCATAATTTTGTTTGGTCATAATGTTGATGGGATTTAGGTGAGGATTACCAAGCATGGATAAACTTTCGCGACTGTTACTAAACATAACATTGACGTTAATTATTGCTAAAGTGTATTTCCTACAATACACTAAATATGTAATGATAAATAGCTTGAAGTTATACATCTTACTAAATGAATGTGGGAGAATATAATTAACAAAGAAAATATTATGTAACATGCTCTCGCTAAATAACGAGCCTTATATTATATATTTAGACATGTTATGCATTTTGCCCATTTTAGTTTTCTGAAAAGAAAACTATTGTGCCGGCTTAGTCTGTCCGTCCGCGCTTTATTCTGTCCGCCCTCAGATCTTAAAAACTATTGAGGTTAGAGGGCTGCAAATTGGTATGTTGATCATCCACCTTCCAGTCATCAAACATACCAAATTGCAGCCCTCTAGACTCGGTAGCTATTATTTTATTTAAGGTTAAGGTTAGCCATAATCTTGCTTCTGGCAACTTAATTTGAGCAAAAAAAATTTTTTATAAGTGTCAGCCCTTTTATCTGGAAGTAAGGCATAAACTATGGGAATGGTGAGGTTATTCTTAACAGCACGTAATGTATATATTTGTTCAAATAATTGAGGTACAGTTTTATCACGTCACCGTCATTGGTTTTTGCGCGGCTTTTACAATACGATGCAAATTTATTGCACTTCCAGTATATTTTCGTTTCAACTTGCTTATCTTTCACAAACAGGAAACCATCAGTTTTGGGAATGGGTTTGCCTTTTTCACTTTCAGTATATTCGGCCATCTTTGAAGGGTATGTATAGAGCTTTTCCAAGGAAATGATGGATTTATCTGCACGAACAGGTGGCTTCCTACTGTCTCAATCTCCGACGCCGATAACGTACCTATCTGTCACTGTCGCTTGTTCATTTCGGATAATTGCACTTCGGACAATTGTCCATTCGAATGATTTTCTTTCGAGAAATTTCCCGTTCGAAAAACTGTTTTTCGAGTAATTGTTGTCGAAAATTGTTTTCGAACAATTTTCACGATACGGTATGCAGTATTAAATTATTACAAGTTCATAGCCATTTTTTTTTTCTTGAAAAGTCATCTGAGCCACCAGTGCAATTCGAAGAATAATCTCGGTTCTTACACGACCCCCCTTACAATTGCAAGTCCTTTGCACAGTATTCATTCAGTTATACGCTGTAGGATTCTACATTTACAGTTTTGTTCTTGATAAAAACAGACTAATCCCACGCTCGGAATGTGTTACCGGATTTATTCGCGGCATATCAAATGTGGGTTGGTATGGAATTACATCCACCTCGATTCCGAAATGTTTATATGGCACGTGATAACGATGCAGCAATTCATTTTCAGTGAAATCCTTGTTGATGCTGAAAGAGATTTCTCACATTTCCCCCATTTGGATGTTGGTGTTTCATCTCGATGTATGTATATATATATATATATATATATATATATATATATATATATATATATATATATATATATATATTATCAAATAGAATTACTGAGAAACCGAGGCTACTACCTTTAAGTACCATGTCCCCTAAGGTGAGAAGTTAAAAAGATGAATGCTTAAAGAAAAAACATAAAAATTTTAATCTACCAATGCATTAAGAGTGCAATTTAATGATCAAAGCTACAAAAGACGAATAAGAACGAACAGAAGAGAGAAGAGAGATGAAGCCGTTCCTTTTCATTTCGATGCTTCGTGTAAAAGGTTTTGCAAACATGAATTTCTGCAAAGACGCATCAGAACTCGTTACTTGCTCGAATACCTTCATATACAAACACAACAGAAAGAGAAGACCAAATCTTCATTACTTTCCCGCTGGGGCAGCTCTGATAATGAATGATCTTGCGTACCCTTGAGATTCCTCGCTCGTTACGATGGTAATATCGAGGGCCATTACCTTCCCCGCCCTCCTTCAGAAATGCTCTGTGTTCGCGTCTGAGTGCAGTTCTTCATCGGAGGGGTGGGTAGAAGCTCTCGGCTAGCACGCTGTTGGCCCAGCGTTCGACTCTCCTCCGGCAGGCCAGTGAAGAATTAGAGGAATTTACTTCTGGTGATAGAAATTCATTTCTCGTCATAATGTGGTTCGGATTCCGCAATGAGCTGTGGGTCGACCCGTTGCTAGGTAACCAGTTGGTTCTTAAATCTGGAAAATGGGATCGGGGATCAATTGTGAACGTGAAAGGGGTCTGTTGAAATACAGTTTCCGGAAAATTTTAAACAGCGATTTATGAGTTGCAGCCAGAATAAAGATTCTTGTGGCTCGTTTCTCTCGTTATCCGAAGGAGACCTAGAGCTCCTTGCAGAAAGAGAAAGAATAATTCAAGCTAAGTCAGCTTCACTTCAACCGAAGAGTTTCCTCTTTAGTGTCTCTGTTCATCTTCTTTCCAGCATGAGCCTTCTTTTTCTTTTCCCTTGAGGGAGGTTATTGTTATTATTATTATTATTATTATTATTATTATTATTATTATTAATATTATTATTATTATTCAGAAGATGAACCCTATTCATATGGAACAAGCCCACCACAGGGGCCATTGACTTGAAATTCAAGCTTCCAAAGAATGTGGTGCTCATTAGGAGTGAGAGAGGGTAAAGGGATATACAAAGAGAGAAGAGATCTTATTTATTAAAAAAAATAAATTAATAAATAGATGAAAATGCAATAAAATGCAAGGAGAATACCACTAGTGTAGTAATGCATGGTTGCCACCGTATTTTTAGGATGAGGTTGCTAGCTCCATACTCTTCTAGCCTACGTACCTGTGGCTTCTGACATCTCATAGTAGTCAGCCATCCACATAGTGACTTCACCAAGTGTTTCATAACTTCGCTAATCCAAATACTTTTTTTATCTTTTATTATCTAATCCAAATACTAGTGGTGTGGTTATAGTGCTACTGTCATTTGCAGTATCTATATATATGTCTGTCTAGACATTGAATATAAATGGTCAAGTATCATACGCACAAAGCATTTTCAAAAGAATAATATAAAAATAGATTCATATACGCAAGAGTCGTTATTACACAATTATCATATATTTTTGGTCTGGAAATTTTAGAAACTTGATATTTCCTAGGATTATAGTAGCTTGATATTTCCTAGGAAATTTATATAACCATTCAGCAATAGCCTATAACCACAGTTGGTGGGCTGAAAACACGAGGAATTTTTCGGGGTAAAATTCTCTCACAGAACTCCTCATCAAGTTCGTGCTCCGCGGAGCAATCCTAGCGACTTCCAGGAGTAATAACCAGGTTAAACGAGGTCACGTCGAAAAGCTAAAGTTTTGTTATTGGGATTTTAAAGAACGTGATTAAATTGTACCTTAAGGATGATGGGGTAATTTCGAATGATGTGTATAGTATTATTATTATTATTATTATTATTATTATTATTATTATTAGTAGTAGTAGTAGTAGTAGTAGTAGTAGTAGTAGTAGTAGTAGTAGTAGCAGTGACATAATATTCAATGCGCGTAATACACTCGTAGTACCAAATGGAATATTAAAAGCGACGAGGAAACGTGACGTGACAAAATTTCCCGGCTATCGTTTACAGAAATGGCGCACAAAGCTTCCACAATCCGAATTCAGTAACAGTGATGGAAAGAATCTCGGACGATGCAAGAGAAGATACGAACACTTGACGGAGAAGGGAAAGGTCAAGAATTTTAACATAAATTTTGCACTTGAAAAAGCTCATGCATAAACTAAGAAAGTCAAAGATGTCAGTTAAAGTGACTAGTAGTTACAAGGAAACTGAACGCTTAGAATGGGCACCTTAGAACTGTAAGACGTGGACTGAAAAGATGAAAATGAAAAAAAAAGACATATGTTCTTGATAAACATCTGGTTTTTATCGTCTTACGTTTAATGGAAGTCGAGTTTATCTTAGGGTTTTAACGTAATTTTCATCTCTTTTTTTGCAACACAATTCCATATTTCCTTTGCCAAATCCTTTGCTGTATTGAAAAAGAAAGTTAATGGATTCGGTTATTGCAGTACAAAGAGGTAATTTCAGTTTAGGATTTTTTTTTATTTAATATACTCCTTATTGGTCATCTGATATGGGGTTTGGAAATGAAATGAAATCTTTTAATGTTATAAGAACCCCATTAAGAAATCTTTTCTCCTTTTTAGTCAAATTTTGACAATGAAAAAATTATATTGACATACAGCCAGGATATGAAACAGTTATTATGTATATATACTCGGTACTAATTGAATTAAAAATAGTTTAATGCTCTGTTATGTATATATACTCGGTACTAATTGAATTAAAATCAGTTTAATACTCTACTTAAGCGGAATTCATCTGCGTAGACCGTGTACCAGACTAATGACCTTTTATTCGGAAATTGTGAGGGTATTTAAACAGCTACGCTACGCCTCGCTTATACAGATCAAAAGCCTCTAATCACCGGCGAAGCCCTTTTCATACAAGAGGTTAATTAATTCCCTTTTTTGCTTCCATAAAGCACAAATCAGCCTCATTTCTGTAATCCCCAAGCTACCCAAACATCTCTGTGGACGGTATTTTATAATTTATGATTATATCAATAATGTTGCAAAAGAATGTTAAAACAGTAATTTTTTTAATTTTTCATAGGCCTCAAGGAAGCGGAACTATGATGATATTAGGAAAAAACACCCATTAGGTTAAATCTTTGGTTTCTGTTTTTTTTTTCCTATACACTTTATTACAGTACTGTTTTATCTTACTATTATCTTCAGAATATCCTTGTGACAGGATTTTCAGTCTCGTGGTCTCCTGTTGATAATCTTTTAGCCCTCGTTGCCGTTCACGGTTCGTTGCATACCTCCAGGTTGGCCTGGCTAATTCTTTGTTTGGTTTCCTTCTGGAGATTTTCACTGATCAGTCTCTTGCAGACCTTGAAATGTGAAGCCAGGTTTGACCTTTTGTCCAGGAGGTCATTACAAGTGGTAGCCCGTGCCAGCACATGGCTGGATTGATCTAACAACAACAGTGACATTCTGACGGTGTCAGAAGGAGCTATCGCAAGCTATGAACAGCAGGTGGTCCATTGTTCGTCTGTAAAAATTAGCATATAGAAAGAGGAAAATGGAAACACAAATTTCAACCTCTTCAGATAATTGTAAAATATCATGTGGTTAGATTTTAAATGTTAAATCTAATGATAAATGAAAAGGTTTTGTTTGAATTTTAAAATTCGTCGCAAACCTTTAGATTTAATGTGATTCTTTTTTAAAAAGTAGATTGTGAGTTTCTACATAATATCTTTTAAGTCTTTTAGGAAGTGTTCATACCCAGAAATATGAAACCTGATTATTTACTGAAAAATTTTAATTCAAGCATAATCATAAAGACTCATCCAGGAATACAGTCGATTAGATAAATAAAAAAAAATAATAATCGATACAGAATTTCTTAAAAAAAAAATAGGAAAATATGTTCAGCGTTTATAGGTTACTCGTATGAAATAAAAAAAAATATTCATTACAGAGATGAAAAAGTAAATATATTTAGGAACGAAAGTATTGCTCCTAGATTTGCCACAGAAAGTTTTGTTTCGATAATGTAAGACTCTCTGAATATATTGACTGAAAAGAAAAAGTTCTTTCACCAAATTTCAGATTCTTCCCGTGAGGAATTTAGGGGAAAGGAAAGAAATGCAATAAAACTGATGTAGCAACGTTTGGAGAGAGAGAGAGAGAGAGAGAGAGAGAGAGAGAGAGAGAGAGAGAGAGAGGCAATATCGCCAATAAAAAGCAAGATTACTCGCAGCCCACCTTGTTGCTTTGTAATCAACTATGCACGAATGTTACCTTTGTTCCCTGAAGGCAATTTTTGGGATTTTTTTTTCGGTCCAGCGATCATTCATTCTATTTATATCAGAGACACAGAATATTCATGTTACGTCCTTCATTGTGGCTACCTAAAACAGGTTCCATAACAGAAACAAAAGCATCGGTGGCAACCGATGCAATATGTGTTGACATATAGTAGGAAAGATACTAAGCATTGTCCTCTTGAAATAAAGGCCCTCCCCACACACACACACACACACACACACACACACACACACACACACACACACACACACACACACACACACACACACACATATATATATATATATATATATATATAAATATATATATATATATATATATATATATATAATATATATATATATATATATATATATATATATATATATATATATATATATATATATATATATATATATATATATATATATATATATATATATATATATAGAATTAACTCATTTACCTGGATACAGATTTTAGCCCCTTCCATTTGTACATCTACTTAAAAGGTACACAAGAGGGCTGAACGTTCCAAAATAATCCTAATAAGAGCAAAGTGAGCACAAGACTGCCTCGAGAGGAGGATGAAGACGAGGGAGATTGGACGTCTTCCGACATTACCATAATAACGAACGAGGGAATCTCAGAGGCTCACGAAAATGATCAGTTCTCCCCCAAACGCGAAGTCTCAAGTCTCTCATTCAGGATTCCATGTCCTCCTTGAGGTGCTTTGCTTCTTCGAGGACGTTTTGGAAGTTACAAGGATACGCTCAGAAATGCACGTTTCTTGCCCTAGTTATTCTTTTGCTGTTATATAACTCTTCCTCATATCGTTCCTTTTCCGCGGCGATAGGAAATTAGGAATGTATTATTAGTAGTTATGCACAGGCATATGCATGTATATATATATATATATATATATATATATATATATATATATATATATATATATATGAAGATAAAAAGGCCCATAAAACACTATTTGAACGTTGTAACCATATATTTCGAGCACTTCAAATGGTGTTTCATGGGCCTTTTTGTCTTCATATTATACTGTGGTATTACAGTAAAATACATTCATATATATATATATATATATATATATATATATATATATATATATATATATATATATATACACACATACTGTATGTATATATATATACATATATATATGTATATATACTGTATATGTAATGCTACCTTCTTTCTTTATTTCTTCACCGATAATCGTGTCCCTGATGATACTCTTCAATCGG
>NC_089784.1:5303003-5368003 GCF_040412425.1 Macrobrachium rosenbergii | reverse complement strand
TCGTTTATTACCACGTGTAGTCTAAGAGCAGATTGGAAAGGACAAAATCTAGATACCACTTAACAAAGGGGAAAAGGAAAAGATAGGTTAAGCATATAGACACATGCACATACAAACACGCACACATTTTATCTCTTTCACCGTTTCTCTTAAGCTCATGAAGTGGGTGGTTCAGGAAGATGTTAGCCGTCCAGTAGTTATATATACACATACATACATACATATATATATATATATATATATATATATATATATATATATATATATATATATATATATATATATATATATATATATATATATATATATATGCACGTGACGTCAGCATACAAGCGAATACCACAGGAAAATGAGAGGCAGAAGTTCAGCACCAAGCGCTTTCACGTGTTTATTCACGCATCTTTGGGGCGCAATATGTTTAATATGTTACTCATCGAATTGATTGTGTAACTTGACCAAAAATTATTCCCAAAAAAGGAATGGAATACAAAGAATAAAAGGTGATGCACGGGAGTGATAAACGTAATACATAAATAATGCCAATAAAGGAATATCAGAAGAAGTAGATTGATACCACAGCATAAATGGACAGCGAAGTCCCGTATTCCAGAATATCACCATAACTATTAAATTAGATACACTACACAATGTATAGGACGAAAAAGAATCTATATCTGTATGATTGTGTTTCCAATTTTATGGAGATTGTGATTTTTTTATCCGCATGTAATTTATAGTTTTGTGCATTTCAAATAATATATTCTGGAAATCCCTCACGGTATTTCCATCCTATTCCGAAGATTTAATTTCCAATTCGTGACTCTCGTGCTCGGGATCAGGTTGGCAGATCCAGTAATATAGCTTCCGATTTCTCTGAGAGAGTAGGAATGGGACTGTACAAGAATTATTACTGTCAATGTAATCACAGATTTATGAGTTAAAGCCGGAATCATAATCTGATACCAACAGGCCATTCTGATTCACTTCTCTTTTTAGCTACAGGGAAGTTAAACCTCTTAAGTAAAAGGAAATGCTAACTTAGTGTCAGGATCGGATCTATCTATCATTTTTCACCCTGGGCCTCTTTTTATAGGAAGGGTAACCGCAGCAAGAGTTTGTGGGATGGGGTTGCTAATCTCATATTCACCCTTCCAAACACTGACCCGACCAGACGTTGCCTAACTTAGCTGATTGAATTACCAAAGGTGCAGCAAAGGCGTTAATGTCAGTGTTAGTTTCTATTTATCTATCCGTTTATCTGTCTATCTTTGTGAATGGAAAGAGTAATTTACATGTAAAATCTTTCACAGACTGGTGTAGGACTATATTTTTGTAGTCACAAATCAATATAACACCCATCATCGTATACTATACGTTTTACATCTGCAAATTTCAGAATACTGATATTTCCTGACAGCTGCATAATTTACTCAACCATGCAAAGGAAGTTGAGTAAAAATCTCGCTCCGAAATTCTTCTCGACAGAAAACCCAAGTTTATGCTCCACGGAACGGTCCTGATGACTTTCGGAGTAATGACCTCCTCGAACGAAGTGACGTCCTGCATTAAAAGTTTGGTTATGACTCCTTTAGGGAACATTATAACGCACAAATGACTGTAGCAATTCTCTTTCTTTGAATTTTACGGTGGGGATAATGAGGCCTATCTCGCAGTAAATTAGAGGATGAGTATAATATCTGTTACTATTTGTCGTAGTAATGGAAACAGGGGTCAAATAAAAGTATATTTCCGTTAAATACTCGTAGCATTATTGATAAATATGGTATATTAAAAACAGCGCGGATATATGACGTGACAAAATTTCCCGGCTGTTTGTCTAGAAATGACACATAAAGCCTCTGTAATCAATACTCAGTTAAAATTAATAGAAAGAATCTCGAACAACGTAAGTGAAGAAAGAAACACTTTTAACGGAGGGGAAAAAAGGTTGAGAATTTTAGGAAACATTGCACTTGGAACAACTTAACTATAAACCATCGAGGCAAAGACGTCATCAGAATACTCGTACGTACGCCACTCCGGTACCATTTAGTTGGCTGATGTTCACAAGGAAAGTGAAATATCTTTGATGGAAAATTTCGAATTTAAAGAACTGTCTTGGAAACAGGAAAAGGAAAAAATTCATATGTTACTGGTAATAATTGATTTTTATCGTTTTAATTCCTTGAAAAGGAGGTTTATTTTAGGTCTCTAGTGGTGTTTTCAGCTCGCTTATATTGTTAGTTTAACTGAAGCTAAATTGCTTTCCTATTTCGCTCGTGAAATCTATTGAAAACTATAGAAACCTAATGGATTCAATTGTGACGTACTCGGGAGTCATTTAAATTACAGCCCGTGTTAATTTCATATTCTTGGTAGTCTTTTAATTTGAAATGTAACGATGACATTATCGCCCAGAACGATATTTGGTGCTTTCAAAGAGTTCTTTAGTTCTAATAATGAGTCAAATTTTGGCTATGGAAAAATCTGAGGCACTTGCAAACAGAAAAATGATTGATTATATGCATATTCATTTGTGGCTGATTAGCAGAAAATTAAAGCCTCTCACAAAACGGAATTTATTTAGGCAGAACATGTATGTACCATATTGAATCCTTGTTATTCGCTAATTATTCGGGTATTTAAACAGTTACCCAAATCCTCGCTCAAATAGATCAAAAGCCACTAATTACTGGCGTTGCCCTTTCAATACGAAAGGTTAATGAAGTTCCATTTTTTGCTCACTAAAAGCAAAAATCAACAGCACTGCTTTCATCGCAAATGTTGTTTAGTCCTGATCATTTTAACAGTGACGTTAACGAAATTACAAAAAAAAAAAAAAAGGACTGTTATTGGATCATTGATTTCGAGGTTAACGTAAAGATTAGAAAAGCGATGCCATTGCTGGAAAAATTATTCAGCATCTACCTTTTTCAAGTGTTTATGAAATAGCACAGAGCTTAATTTTAAGTGTTAATCTTATCTATAGATGAAATTGTATCTGTTTAAAGATTAATTCACACCGGAATAGTCCAAGTATAATTTTTGATATGAAATTTGTAATTTCTACATGGAACTTGCAAACTCATCATTTAGGTAGAGTTCATGACAATGTGTTGAACTTCAATAACTTCAAAGTCTTAATTCAGTGAAAATCGTACTAAATCATGCGTGAACATGCAGTCAACCAGCTAAAAAAGATGAAGTTTTTTGTCATTCATATAGAAAGAGAAAGAAAAAATTCATGTTATACAATGAAAATAAACATGAATTTTAGATGTAAAATTTCTGTTACCAGATTTGTTACTGAGAGTCTTAATACAAGGAAAAATTCATAAATAAATGCTTTTCCGGATGAAATCTGAGACTTGTGCCATGAACAGTTCTGAGTCAAAGGAAACAAATACGTCAACAGGTTTAGCAAAGTCTAGAGAGAGAGAGAGTGGCAGCTGACTTAAATGTCAATCAAAAATCGAGATTAAAGTCGCCTGCTTTCTGAATTGCAAATTTAGTGAAACAAAGTTTTGTAAACTTTTGTTCTTGTTGATATAAGAGCAGCTTTATACTGCAACAACAATAGCAACAATAAAAAAAAATTCCACGGTATTTATTACTGATATATAGATCAGGGAATAGTTGAAGCGATTAATTGTCTTCGCATTCCGTTCACCTGAAAACAAGAAATTAAACTATTAATAAAACAAATTCTAAAAAAATGTACTAAAGCTGGTCGCATGTGACTCAACGCTGAAGCAGCCTTCATACTCAGTAAAAGGGGACCTCATGAAAAATTCTGCCCACGCATATAATCATTATTTCCGAGACAGCTTTGTTGAGATCTGATAAGAGGGGAAACCTTGCGCCATTGAAAGCGTTAAGAGGGATATTCCCAAAGGCCCAATAAAAGACTGTCTGCATGAAAGGCAATGTTTTCAAGCAGTCTATTCTCGGCGCTTGTTATGATCAGTCGTCTTTCATCTCCTCCGAACGGAGAGAGCAAACACGTTTTGGACGGGACAGGTCGGAAATGAAAAGGAGGAAAATGTTCAGCCTAAATGGAGATGGAAAAGGAATGCTGTTGAAAGAAAGATGACTCGAAAAGGAATAGAAAATTGAAGAGAATTCGATCTTTGATAAGACTGAAACTTTATAGTAAAGTTGTTCTGGTAATAACAATAATATAAGATAAAATAAAGTCGAGAAGCGTATAGAACTAGGACTGAGGAGAGCAGGAAAACATTGCAGTCGTCGTCGTTTCGCCAAATCGCAAGACTTTTACTTCTGCCGAAAATTTTTATCGCTGCTTTCGCCGGTAAAATAGTTCCCTTTTTCTAGTTTTATTCGGCCTAGGCTTCCGTCCGAATGGCGCACGGTCACGGGGAGGAAAGTGGGCTTATGGTTAATTGGCTCCCTCTTCGGAAATGACAAATGGCCGTGATTCACCACCTAAAAGAGAAGTGACTCAATAACTTCATAAGAAGGATGGGAATTCCTCGTTCTGGAAGAGAGCGTTTTAAGCGTGCAATCGACCGCTGATTCCCGAGATCGTGACTTCCGTTCCATATCTGTGGAATTGGAAGGCCTCGCATGTACAGCCCTGGTTCGATCATGTGGATAGAATGTACGACGGTGTCTTGAATGAAATATATAACTCCGGAGAGTTAAGGGGATGGGAGAGAGGAAGACCTAGATAGGACTTGGTAGATAGCTTCAATAGGTGCTGGAAAGGAAGGGGTTTAATAATCAGGAATCGCGAGATTGCTGGTGGATGGATCAGTGCGTTTAGTGTTCAACGCTTCACGATTCAGCTGTTAAAATATGAGTATGGCTCTGACCAATGATATTATTTTCTCTGGAGCAGCCCCTTGTTATGGAAAATGGTTGTGTAAGAATATATAAAAGGCTAAAATATGTCTGTTTATGTATTTTTTCAAACAAAATTAGACGCTGAGTTTTTTGAAATTTATTAATCAGTCTCACCCAAATATTAGATTTGCTGTTGGATATGAGGAAGATAACTAATAAGCCTGTCTTGATATTTCAATTTCTAGACAGCAACTTGGATTTAGCACATCTGTTATCAGACAAAAGACCTTCACAGGTCCTCCTATTAATCTTTATAGATATTTTATTTTTAACTTTAAATTAAATTCAGTATCTGCTCTCTTACACCGTGAATTTTTCGATACCTTCTCGCTGCCAGTCATTCCACCTTGAAATTGAATTTTTATATAAGTAGCGATAGTTGCTTTCATGCTTCTTTCTCCACAGGCATGTTGTCAGGTTTCCTAACAAAGATTTTGTTCCCAAGATCACAATACCCACAGTTCCTAAATTGCCTTTCTGTGATAGCCTTCCACTGATTCGCGATGAGTCCATTTATATAGAATTACGAGGCCTTATTTCTAATTAGGCCCCTGCATTAAAACAAATATCATTCCAGTAGGAAGTCTTTTCAGGTGTAAAGACAGACTTAGTCCTTTCATGACCTCAGGTGTCCTATATAGATTTGATTCCTCCTCATGTAGTCTGGGGGATTGACACTTAGGTTCTTGGAGGGTAGAATTGATTGTCATAGGGGCGTTAGTTACCGCACTGGAGTGAAATTAATGGATATTTTAACTGGTAATGGCAAGAGTTAGGCTTATTTTCACAGAAGAAACTTTTCACCAACGTGAACCTCCCAAATGCAGGAGTTAACGATTTGGAGTTTTCTGCGCTAAGTTCCTTGTGAATTTGGAATCAAGAAAAAGTAGCCATTGGGTCTTTCTTTTCAATCACAAGCTCTGGAAAACTCTTTCTACTTCTGTTTTCCTTGAACACACATTACATACACTTTTTTTAAGAGGCAGCTTATACGCTTCCTTCGGGGTTGCTTAAAAGTACTTTCTTTTCATTCTAGTTTATTTTCTGAGGGCATGAGGTAATAAGGGCTTTGTTAAACCAGCTAATTGGTTTTCCATAGGAAAAATTGAAACAAAGGTTTCCATAGATAGTCAAAGCAGCATTCTTCAGCATAGAATCTATAATCCCTAAGGTTTAAATCAGTACAATATTCCTGAATGTAAAATCAACATAGTATCCGTGAGCGAAAAATCAATACAACATTCATGACTGCAAAACTAGTACAACATTTTTTAGTCTAACATCAATAGCCTTCCTCAGTGTAGAATAAACACAACATACTCGTATGTAAGTGGAACAACCTTAGTGCAAAAATAGTATAACATTCCTCACTCAGATTACGGTCACTATAATATTCCTGGGTGGGAAAACACGACATCATTTCTGAGTGGAAAAAACTTAGGATTCCGAATGTAGAATCAAGACAATATCCTGAGTATAGAATCAGCACTACATTCGTGGGTGTGGGATCAGTACAGCATTCCTGAGTGTAAAAACAACACGTCCCTGAGTGCAAAATCAGTGCTCTATTTCTGAGTGCAGAGTCAGTAAAACATTCTTGAGTGAAGCTTCAGTGCATTCTTGAATGTACAGCCAGCATAATATTACTGGGTACATTTCTAAGTATAAAATTTATGCAGCATTCCTGAGTGTAAAATCAGTGCAGCATTCGTGAGTGCAAAATCAGTGCAGCATTCCTGAGTGTAAAATCAGTGCAGCATTCCTGAGTGTAAAATCAGTGCAGTATTCCTGAATGTAAAATCAATGCAGCATTCCTGAGCGTAAAATCAGTGCAGCATTCCTGAGTGTAAAATCAGTGCAGCATTCCTGAGTGTAAAATCAGTGCAGCATTCCTGAGTGTAAAATCAGTGCAGCATTCCTGAGTGCAAAATCAGTGCAGCATTCCTGAGCGTAAAATTATTAGGATGAACTACTGGGTTCAGAATAACGTTTGATCAGGAAGTCTGTCTGAAAGTTGCACTTCTCAAAAATGAAGAACGAAGACTTGAGCCTCTTTGATGTACGAAAAATAGTCAGTGGCGCGCTAATTAGTCTTTGTAAAGAGAGAATTTCCCAGAACTTGTGGGTAAAGCTGGAAACTAAAGGAATTCGGCAAACTTCTTCGGAAGTTGTTGCAACCCTTCAGAGTGTGTTGTTATGGCTATAATAATTAATCAGTTTATGCCGGCCAAAGAGTCACTTATCTATCTTTTATTTTCTTATGGCTTAAAACAAAAATATAGAAGTTGGACAGCTGGTGTCCAAAGGGGCGTTGCAAAATGCATAATTGCCAAAAGTGCACAGGGCTGGGCAAACTGTAAGCGGGATCCAGTTTGGTGGTTGGAAGAGTGATTGCATAGGAAACCATTTATTTAGCGAGAGAAAGAATTTCGGGAGCTTTGCTTCTTATAAAGAATGTTAAATGCATTAAGCTCAGTTGTGGTAATATTCGACTTTCGAATAAAATTATGGATGATTAGGTAAGGTAAATTCCTTTTATTAAGTGTGCGGAACGTTACAAAGTAAAGAATATTATTGGTTTGTAAGAGAAAAAATAGAAAAAACAATGCTTAACAAAAAGACCTAAAACTATACATTACAGTATTTTATTGCCACAAAAGAAATGGTCAACAGAATTGTTTTAGTGAGGAACCAAGAACCCTCTCTATACTTCCAAAGCATATCGTTCGGAAATGTCTAACAGACAGACAAACGAACAGACAGCGACCACACAAATTAAGAATAATTCCCGACACTAAATTTTCTATAACGACGAAGGCACATTGTTTCATGGTGGGCGAGGCCTCCGGAGAGAGAAAGCTCTGTGAGGAAAAAGCTTCAGCCTCAGAAACTCTTCTTCCTTTGTCCTCTTTGTAAATGCAGTAAATGTGCCTCGCTGTCGAACTTCTCGGTTCCAGAGGTCCTTTATTCCTCACACTGTTGGACTGTGGAACAGCCTCCCTTCAGAGGATGTCCTTCAATTTGAACTTCAGAAGTTCAAGCGAAGATGCGAGGCATTACTACCCTAATACTGTTTTCTTTGCATTTTAATGCATTGTTATCTATTTATTACTTTATTAGTTTATTTTTTTTTCTTTTTTAACAAGTGGGATCTCTTCTTTATGTATTTCCCTTTACCTCCTCTTACTTATTCCTAAAGAACACCATATTCTTTGGAAGCTTGAGTTTCAAGTCAGTGGCCCCTGTGAGCTTGTTCCGTATGAATAGGCTTCATCTTCTGAATAATAATATTACTGATGATAAAATGTCCGCTTTCGTTCTTTGCCTAACGAAATAATTTGGAAACGGCTTTACCTTGGATTCTTTGTCTTTTTCCCTCGTTTTGTATGATTTCATCAACATTTTCTTTGTATTACTTTAAAACTTCGGTCACTGAATGCAGAAGAAAATCAAAATTGGTGGTTGTTTTCTTTGATGATCATTCCTATTGACGACAGACTCAAAAAAAGTATTCTGTACTTTAGTTTACTCAGTTTCTTTCCATAATGTTTCAACTGTGGTTCAGCGTTTTCTCCCATTTCAGATATCCAACAAAAGAGAAACAGGAAATGTGGTTCTCACTCATTTCATTGAAGTCTCAAAGCGACTATTATTTTTTTTTTTTAGTTGTTCAGTAGCGTCATCGGATAATGAAAGTAAAAGTGAAAGATAATCAGTATAAAAATGCTTGTATATATATATATATATATATATATATATATATATATATATATATATATATATATATATATATATATATATATATAATGATGCCCGTGGTCACCGACCAAGCCACACTAGCGAGAATACCGAGTTCGATCCAATGGGTGGAAATTGGGGAGGTCATAACTTTTGGCCACTTGCTGAGAAATTCATTGTGTCTGTTGACCTAAGCAGTGAAGTGAATTATGTGCCAGTTGGGTTACGTTAGGTAATGTGTCTGCAATAAATGCGATTTTTCTGGTAATATCGCCTTACAAACCTGGATGGCTGTTGCAAGAGTAAGATGTAATACCGATGAGACTTTGAAGACACCACTTCACTGAGGTCGTTCCTGTTTAATGGAGCAAACGAATAGCACAGATACCATTTTCGTTCATTTGTTTCTCTGTTACAGAGGAAGAATGTGAATGAAGGCCTTCACTGAATTCAGAATTATATATTCTTCATTTTCTGAAAGTCATCCTTATCTTCTTCAATCATTAGCAGAGCGCATTCGCCGTGAAGTTATATCTTTTATTGTCTTATGTTATACTGATAAGATAACTTGTATTAGCTGGAAGCTTATTGTTATGTTAAAAGCAAATTGCAGTATATTGCAATTTCGCCTTCATATTCCTAGTCACCGGCCCAATAGACTACACTTTATCCAGTCTGAAGAAAGTTCCCTTTGTCCCCCCGAAGAAAAATCCTCCCTTTATGAGATTTTCTCAACTAGAACGCTGATGCTACAAAATTAGTTGCATAACTTTTTCTCAGCATGAACCTTGGAGTTTAATTACCACATTCTCAATGCTTTGTAAGTTCTTTCTAGGTTATTCCAAAAGCTTTCACTCTAATTATTTCCTTTGTAGTTTGTTCTCTAATAGACTGCAAACAAACCAGTACTATAAAATTCAAAGCTGATGTTCAGTTTCAATAAAAGCCCCAAAAAGATAAAAAAAAAACTATCGGAAGGATTAGTTTGTTGGGGCCTTTGATGAAACAGGATATCAAACACTCATGCCGGCGAAACGTGGAGGAGTATGAAACTCCCGTGTAAATTGCTCTATAGAAACTGCTAGAGAGAGAGAGAGAGAGAGAGAGAGAGAGAGAGAGAGAGAGAGAGAGAGAGAGAGAGAGAGAGAGAGAGTGTTACTGATATCTTGCTGTCTTCGTCAGTGATGTGAATCAGAGAGGAGAAGAGCCTCCGAGTTTAAAGGGGGAGATTCCTTTCATTTTTCATGACTTGAATATTCCCTTTGTATATAACATCCAGTCCAGGCTTATACCAAGAAATTGCACTTGTTCCACTTATTCTCTTTCTCTTTCTACCCTTTCTTTAGCGTTTGCCTCTCATTTTCTATTTCTTTTGCTCTTTGTCTCCGTGTTTTGTGTCATGCGATCTCATTTCTTTTGAGTATCTACCCCCTGCTTCGTATCGTTAAAGCCATCTTTCCACTACGGTGATTTTATATGAATCTCTTTAGCGAATTTCAGTAACTTCCTTAATTTATATGTGCATATCCTGACTGCACCTTTTTTTCTGTGTTAAAAAGGAATCCTGTTATATGTCCTCGAAAAGGCTTGATATATACATATATATCTTTTTAGATTTCTACATGAGATGAAAGGGAGAGACATTGTTGCCATAGAGAGTTCTCTCTTTTCAGACGTTCCACTCGGAATGTCATCTTGTTGAACAGACTCATCGTTCCCTTTCTTTTTCATTGGATTATATTTCCTTTTATTTTATTTAATCCAGGAAGAATGGTTGCTCGAATGATGCCATTCCCGAGTGATGAGTAACAATCTAAGCGCATAATGTAGCGGAAAAAAAACTATTTTATTCATAGATTACACTAGGCAGGGCTTTAGAATTTTCTCTTTCTCTTCGATTCACAACTCTTTAACATTATTTCACTTCCTTCCATTATTTATTTCTTACAAATGTTTGCAAATTTATGAATAGTGATATTTAGCAAATCTAATAAAAGCCGTCAATTTTGTCATTAAAGCTGGGACGTACATGGACGAATAATTTTTCCACATTCCCGAGAACAAATGAATTTAAGATTAGCCAAACCTTTCTCTCTCTCTCTCTCTCTCTCTCTCTCTCTCTCTCTCTCTCTCTCTCTCTCTCTCTCTCTCTCTCTTATATGTGTGTGTATGTATGTATATATATATATATATATATATATATATATATATATATATATATATATATATATATATATATATATATATATATATATATATATATATATATATATATATATATATATATATATATATTTATATGTATATACATAAATAATATATATAGATATATATATATATATAAATATATATATATATGTGTATACATATATATATTTTTTCAGAAAAAGTTGCAAGCATTCTTGGACAAACAGTCCACATTATTAAGATACGGATACTTGATAATGAGGACTGATTGTCCAAGAAAGCTTGTAACTTTTTCTGAATAAATACTCCATTAGATAACATTCAGTTTGAATGAGGTCCTTTTAGTAATATATACATATATATATATGCATATATATATGTATATGTATATATATATATATATATATATATATATATATATATATATATATATATATATATATATATATATATATATATATATATATATATATATCGTATCCCCTGCGTTAATGAGCGAAACGCGAAACATTTAGGAATGGAAGCTGTGAGAGAGATATTGCGAAAAATTCTTTATCGCGTGACATTTCCCAAACCCTCGCCAGTTCTTTTACTGAAAACTTACTCCTGAGTTTAATGATGTCTCCGGGGCGTTGTCTTAGAAGTATTACTCTGACGAAATATCATCCGTTTTCCCAATACTCGTTTCCTTTCCGCTTTTCTTGTTTCTTTCTTCTAAACACGTGTACCGATTCATTCCACCTACACAAATCTTTTTGTTTATCTAGTTATATTATGTTTGAGAATTATTAATTTTTTTTAATGTAAATGGAACGATGACCATAGTTGTTTTGACGCTACTTTGTAGGGCTAAAAATAAGAAAGGCTTACGTCTCGTGTGTGTGAGGTTATCTCTCCTTTCTCGATGTTCTTTTTTGTTTTTTTGTTTTTTTTGTTTCTAGTGGTTTGTTTGACTGTCAACAGATTAAATCAGAAAAAGACTACAAGAGAATTCTTTCTCGTCGTATTCATACATTTAAAAATGGATATTGATATGAAAGCGAATGTTAGATTAATCTAATCAACAATTTAAATTCCCTTTGACATACTGAAAATACTACGGCTACGAAAGTTTTGGAAATATCGATCAGCGAAACGCAGCTCCCGCTCCGTTTTAGCAAACCTCCATATCTAGCATTGATTTGCATATTGAAGTTTCGGCATTCATTCCCGACATATGCCGGAAATCCAATCGCTTTCGACTGAGGCTTAAACCCACCCGTTGGGCCTTTGGTATTTGCATCGAATTCAGCATATCGATGATTTCGTCATTCCGATCACCAGATTCTCGCTTTTCTTTCATCGTGTGGCAAAAGTTTTTCAAAACTGCACGCCAAATGCATTTCTTTTTTGCTATTCATCGTCTAAATAAGAGGTAACAATCTATTTTCACTTGCATCAAAAGTTGTTTAAATAGTTGCTATTGTATTGTGAGTATAAATTTACATATAAGGTGTAATATTATTTCTCAATGGTGCTGGTGTCGTGTGGGTTTGGAAGAGAGAAGAGGAAAGATTCATTAAAAAGAAGTTGAATCAATTGCTCCACAGGCCGATCAAAGGGAAGGGTACATACTTGCATAAGGCCAGATCAGTCCAACAACCACTCGTCCTGAATGGAGGTTTCACTGCCAGAATGAAAAAGAAAAATATGATCCAGATAATTCATCACTTGCGTCTAAGCCTGGCTTCACCTCTGATGTTAGCTTGCCTCCTCGCACTGAGTACAGTCTGTCATAAAAGAGTATGAATGTTTTGCCTACGTGTTCGTATCTCGGCTGTCGCGTGGCAATTCCCTTAGCGAATGCATTTTGCCTTTGCTCTTACGGATGCTGATGATATTCATGGAGCCACGACTATTTTTCACTTGTGCTATCACCTGTCTAACCTCAGCTCCCGGTGTCTCCACTATTTCTCAGCAGGATTTGCTTCTCAGAATTATGTCCGCCCGATAATGGAGTTTTGGGCTTTGAAGGAGTCTCGCTCTCGGTGGCCCGAAGGTCCTGCGTTGCTCTCAGCGCCTTCGTTCGTTATTGAGTTCCCTCGATGCGAATATTACATTTAGAGATTTTCTGGATTTTGGGAGCTTGTGAAGAAGAAATTGTCGAGATCTTTTGTTTTTGAATGCGCTCTTCGTGGTCGGTTAGGATTCTTTTGATCACGGAATCCCAGTAATTTGTATGTTTTGGTTCATACTGCTGGTTACTTTGTTTTGAATTACATTTATGAAAGTGAGGAATATAGTGGTGTAAAATAGGAAAGTCTTTGATTATACTATTCAAGATTTGAAAAACGTATTTCTCTCATCAAATAAGGTATTTAATTGCTGTTTTTTAAACAAAGAGTGAAGGACATTCTCTCTCTCTCTCTCTCTCTCTCTCTCTCTCTCTCTCTCTCTCTCTCTCTCTCTCTCTCTCTCTCTCTCTCTCTTAAATGCATTTTGAAAATATGCGCGTAAGTTTATATTTTGACAATACTGAAATAGAATTCGACCATGAGAGCGATTTAATTCCTCTCTTTTATACAACTGCAAAGGCTTTCATTCAGTCTATTCAGTCCTCAGAGAACAATGAGGGATGAAAACCATCAAGATCAACAGTTCAATGAGTTCGATAGAACCTCGTATTTTATTTTATGTTTTCTGTGCAGCATGGAAAGACCATTGGGTATTAATATTAACAATAGTTATCGGTATAAACACCTTTAACTATTGCTCTCTTGAAATGGCTAATTTTACTGGTAGCTGAAAGATATTCATAACGTTTGTATATCAAGATCAGCAGTTCAGTGAGTTCGATAGAATTTGTTTTTTCATTTTATGTTTTCTGTACAGCATGGTAAGACCAATGGGTGTTAATATTAACAATAGTTATCGGTATAAATACCTTGAACTATTGCTCTCTTGAAATGGCTAATTTTACTAGTAGTTGAGAGATACTCATGATGTTTGTATGCCTAAGCAAAGTGAAATGCAGACAGAAATAGCAAATGAATGAAAAGAATCAAATCATCAAACAAATAAGTATATAACACGAATAATGATAAATAGGGGCCAAGGGCATGTCGCCCAAGGTATTTCCTCTGTCCCCTTTGAAACCATCAGAACGCTTCAGCATTTGAGTGATCGATTGCTTTGCGAAACTCTCTTCGTCACTGCTGATGTTATATCGACGTCCTTTGAAGATCAAATGTAGTTTCGCTGATCTCTTGAAGATTCCCTCCTTCGTATATCATGGCCTCCGATGGTTGCCATGTAAGCTTATTTCCGTGTTCTAGTTTCAACTTGTTATGGAACGGTCTCCGATTGGCGGATATAGATTTGTAAGATGCAATGCATTACTACCCTAATACTATTCTCCGTGCATTTTAATACATTTTTTATCTGTCTTTTTAATTTATTTTTTTTTTTTTTTTTAATAAGTGGGGTTTCTTCTTTCTGTATTTCTCGTTACCTCCTCTTCTTACTTCGTCCTAATGAACAGCTTAATATTCTTTGGAAGCTTGAATTTCAAGTCAGTGGCCCCTTTGGTGGGCTTGTTCCGTATGAATATGTTTTATCTTCTGAATAATAATAATAATAATAATAATAATAATAATAATAATAATAATAATAATAATAAAATCACAATAATAATAATAATAATAATAATAATAATAATAATAATAATAATAATAATAATAATAATAATAATAAAATCACAATAATAATAATAATAATAATAATAATAATAATAATAATAATAATAATAATAATAATAATAATAATAATAATATGGCTACGGACCCAAAATCCCTCACGTATGGTGGAGAAGATGGGTCTTACCCGCTATTATCTGCTTCAGTGCTATCCTTTTATAAGTCCAAAGTGTGATGAGGAGACTACCAAAAAAAAAAAAAAAAAATGGACGATCGTCAAATTATTCGTCAGATTACCTTTAATCTGTATTTAAGTTTCCAAGGTGTTCCGCCACTTTATCTCTGCTTCTGGAGATATGGTTCACATTTGGTTCTTTGTTGAACCGCTTGTTTGTCTGCTGGCAAAATTTAAATGAATGTGCATGATCATTTAAATTTTAGCATTTTAAGAACACAAACTTAGTGATCCCTGGAATTTAATGAATGTAGGAAAGCCACTGGGAAAAGGGAAACGATTATTTTTCTGTCCCTTGTTATACATGACAATGATTTCCGACATTAAAAACGAAACTAATTTTATATATACAGATAGTGTGCACTTGTCTTCAGAAACTACAAATTACCCTTCTCCCTACGTAATAAAGAGTTCATATAACTGGTCCAGAGTCTGGGTTCTCTCTCGTGTGTCCTTTCTCATTTACAAAAGCATACTACATATTTTGGTCCAGTTCTTTGGATTTTGCTTACAGAGATTCTTTACGACCGCAGAACTGGACTTATTGTCAAACTTTCCTCGAATCTTGACAATAATGTAGCTTAAGTTTTGGTTTTCATTTAACAACTTGCATATATAAGTTCCCTGTCAGCATAATGCCAACGTCTTCCCTTGCTTGTTGCTACAGCCGTATATACCCAGTTGGCCAAGCCAATAGCCTTTCATTATTAGCCTATCAGATCAGATTTAGGATAATTTGAAATTTGAGTAGTGGTTTTTTTATGTGATTGTTTCATCTTCTGTAACGAGATGTGAATGTCTCTCTGTCACTTACAGATCCTGTTGTACATATTAATAACTTTCTTATGCTATTATTTCCTCTTCTGTGGCAATGTGTTCATTTTTATCTAAGTTATAATGTTAAATGGTCCAAATACCATTCTAGGAACATTTGACAAGAATGTATAATAAACTTTGCGTAATTATGTTTCGTATGTTGTGGGATTTATCATGTTATATTTTTTATATCAGTGCAGAAAATATTTTCCATAAGTATATTCTAAATTTTCATAAAACTTGTACTGCACCTTTTCTTATACTGTAGAATACGCAGAAGGGTCATACACTGGCTCTTTACTTGAAATAGCAGAGAGGTGGAACCATGTCCAAAAGCCAGCTGATCATAGTTTCTTTATTGGTCTGATAACAAATTACAATTACAAACTAACCCCCACCCTTGATATGGAAAGGATGAATCCTCTGATTTAAGGTTCTAAATCTCACCTCACCAAAGGCCTGCAGTGTTTACTCTAGAAATATCAATGTCTTGTACGAAACAAGTATTTTTTCCCACCCCGGATAAACTGGGAGGTCTTAGAGTCAGGAAAGCACTCTGTTCGGAAAACATCTGCCTAAACAAATTATGAAACGAGCCGTTGGAAAAGACTCATTAGACAATTACAGCGACTTCGACTAGGGATTAACCTGGTAATATTAGCCCAAAATGCAATTATTTTGTTCTTAATGATAAGATCACCAGGATTAATCTTCCTGAAGTAATTTACTGACGTGTCTATTATGCCCCATTGAAAGTACAGGATGATTCTTTTTTATTGCTACAGTTATCATAAATTCTTTTCTGATGAAACCTTATTCATCAACGAACAACAAACCGGGTTTCTGTAACAGAAACATGTCGCCATAATACATCTATTCATCTTTGATCAAGATACAGTATGGCGAGTAATAACCGAAAATAAATGATTAATATTGCAATAATTCGTTTTATAGTAATTATTCGAGTATTATAATAACCATCTTAATCCTGATTTTTTTTTTTTTATTGGATTCTAAGTTTGTGTAATACCGAAATTTTCAAACATTAGAAAAATTCGTCAAACTCGGCTTACCAGGCCAACTGAGACATACTGGATTTTAAGAAACGAGCCCATATCGTTGCCTCTTCGTCCGATTCGGAGATCTAACACAGATTTATTTATTTGAGAGCTGAACGCGCAACCATTTAAACCTTTGAAGGGGAGAGAGAGAGAGAGAGAGAGAGAGAGAGAGAGAGAGAGAGAGAGAGAGAGGTTATGCTCTGCGCAAGAGTGTTTTTGGATGGTTGGACAAATTCAATTTTAGTTCCCCGCTGCTGGGGCGGCTGCAGTCAATTGCCTGCAGCCAAAAAGAATGCCCTTTCAGTTGATGGCTGAGAGAATCGATGTAAAAAAAAAGAATCGCTTCAGTATTTCGAGCTTTTAGATAATTCGTCTTCTTGGGGCAAAAAGTGTACAGATCCTTGAAAGAAGTATGTAAAGACAGGCGGAGAGTCAACCTTTTTCCTGTAAAGAAGGTAAAGAGAAATAGATAATGAATTTATGAATTTAGGCTATTCTGAAAAAAGGCAGAGAGAGAGAGAGAGAGAGAGAGAGAGAGAGAGAGAGAGAGAGAGAGAGAGAGAGAGAGAGAGAGAGAGAAGAATTTCTGTAAAATGCTAAGAGAAGGAGTGATGGTTTTTCTATGAATTTTTGTTTGATGATGAGAGAGAAGAGAGAGAGAGAGAGAGAGAGAGAGAGAGAGAGAGAGAGAGAGAGAGAGAGAGAGAGAGAGAGAGAGAAGATTTTCTATAAAATGCTAAGATTAAGAGTGATGGTTTACCTTTGAATTTTCTGTAAAATGTGATGATGATGATGAGAGAGAGAGAGAGAGAGAGAGAGAGAGAGAGAGAGAGAGAGAGAGAGAGAGAGAGAGAGAGAGAGAGAGTACATGCTACGGAGATCCCACGCGTGGCAGCTGCAGAGAGAACCAAAACTCGAGGCTTGGACGTCAGACCAAAGCAAATGAGATTTCCCTGTCACTCCATTGTCCATTTTATAGCTTTATAGTTGTGACAATATAAAGAGGAAATACTGAGAAAAAAAATTATGTAGGATAAGGCAGATTATATCAAAAAGGAAGTACAGATTCCTTTTTCTCCTTTTGAGATACTTTTTAACGAGGGAATGACGAATCCTCACTGGTACTTTTAGCATTCCAAACACATCATTTCGGTAGAACATAGTCTGGGAAAGAAGAACATTGTTATAAAAGAGAATACTGCTATATGTTTTTTTTTTTTTTTTTTTCTTTTGAGATAATTCTATATTCCATGTAAAATCTAACTCTACCCATTTCCCCTTCAATATTCTTTTAACATATGTGCAATATATTCAGTGGAATCTTGCTATGTGAGTTCATAGACAGCTGACTAAAAATTAATGTTTAATGAATCATAATAACTATAATAATGAACATATATTTTACTTTTATGTTCAGGTAAGTATAAAGGACCTTCCAACACTCGTGATTTATTTCATTTTCTGCATAAAAGTGGTGCCGTAGTTGGAACGGACTGAAATTGAACATTTTGTGAGGGAGGAAATTTATGCACAATAGGAGAGCGAACGGGTAATAAAACGGTATGGGAAACGACGGAATTTAACAGAGATTCGAAATGCATTAATCAAAAACAGATTTTCATTTCTTTTATGTAGAGAATGAGAGTGGATATTCATTCGCTTATATAACAAAATAAATTCTTTCTTAGTCATTAAAAGGACTGATAGACGCTTTCAGGGCAGAGAATTTCTAATCCTTAGTAATGAGAAAATGAAAGAAATTCCAGCTACGTTTCTTTTTGCACAGTTCTTGATATCTTAGTTTTAGACCGATGCTTTCCCGCTAATCAGTCGAAATACACAGAAAATTTTTCACACTATAAATACTTTCCTTCTACGCATTCGAGCAACTGCTTATGTTTGACCCCATCCTGAAAAATGAAATAAAACAGATAAGTAAAATTGGAATAGGTTCGAATCCTTAAGCAAGAGCCACGTGACCAACTGGATTCAAACCAATTTTCACCTCTGAAGTAAAAGTGGAATAGGTCCGAATCCTTAAGCAAGAGTCACGTGACAAACTGGATTCAAACCAATTTTCACCTCTGAAGTAAAAATGGAATCGGTCCGAATCCTTTAACAAGAGTCACGTGACCAACTGGATTCAAACCAATTTTCACCTCTCAAGTAAAAATGGAATAGGTCCGAATCCTTAAGCAAGAGTCACATGACAAACTGGATTCAAACCAATTTTCACCTCAAGTAAAAATGGAATAGGTCCGAATCCTTTAGCAAGAGTCACGTGACAAACTGGATTCAAACCAATTTTCACCTCTCAAGTAAAAGTGGAATAAGTCCGAATCCTTAAGCAAGAGTCACGTGACCAACTGGATTCAAACCAATTTTCACCTCTCTTTCAAGGCATGAGGAAAGAAGACAGAAATTTAGATTACGGAATACAGGCCAGAGTTGTTTTTCAAAGAGTGTTATATTACTCATTTTTAAGCTAGAGCAAAAAGTAATAAAACCTAATAAACCAGAATAAATAAAGAGAATAATTGTCTTCCATCCCATTTCAAAAAATCCAAGCTGAGAACTCGATTTGCCTTTTTTTTTTTTTTTTTGGTTTTAATAATGGTCGCTAAAGGAACTCGCAATAAAGCCAACCAGGCATACAGTGCTATGTTAGACTGAAAAAGCATTAGCTCTGTTAAACTAAGAGAGTGTACATCAAAGAAAATTTTCATAATTAGATTTCCATTATTTTGTGCAATGTAATACGCGACATTCATGTTGAAAGTCTGTCAGATGAAGTGGCAGTTTTGGTAAAATTACAGACTTGCTTCTCATCCCCCTTGCAAAATTTATGTAACGACATTCCACCGGCTTAACGGGCCCGCAGAAGAGGATAATAAACCGAATAGCTCGCCAATAAAACCGGCGTTCCTGTCGCCCAAAAATAGATTGCGCCCACAGGTGAGACTCCGGGGATCAGGCTGAGATCTCGAGGTACGTCCTGTAAATACCTCGTATTTTGCATTGTACGTCCATAGTTTGGCATTTCTTCCTCACACATTCTAATATATTGTAAGGAAGGAACAGTCCCAGTTGTCTTCATAATATTGTAATTTATTTCCCAGGTTTCAAAAATGAATACACGCCCAAGTGTATTTGTGCTCGTGGGCACTGATACTTACAGTAGGTCTGTCATATTCTTAAACGATTGAAAATTAGATGATAGGCCATGGGAGGTGTTACGTGATTTCATATATATATATATATATATATATATATGTGTTTGTGTAAGTATGCATGTATATTTATTTACATTCATACATGCACACATGTATATATATATATATATATATATATATATATATATATATACAGAGGGGGTAAAGGATCAGATGGTTTGATAAGGTGAGGGAAGATCTGGAGAAGAAGGGTTTAATAGAGAAAGATACTTTTGACATAAATAGTAGAAGATGCATTAAACAACCTGACCTCTTAGCCAAGGGATAGCAGTGAGGACGAGGATTACACACATTATTTATATATATATATATATATATATATATATATATATATATATATATATATATATATATATATATATATATATATATATATATATATATATATATATATATATATATATATATATATATATATACACACACATACACACATATCATGAATATCATGAAAGAATAGAAATATCTTTGCATTTGAAATGAGACTTTCTGCAGTGGTATAAAAGAGGTATACGAAAATAAATTCCAAATTCCGTGACTCTAAGGAGCCTTTGACGGTTGCACTTATCCATAATTTATTATTCACGAGGTTGTTATGTTTCCTGTTTTTTGGGGTTATTAAATTATAATATGGCCTTTTAGAATTCAATGAAATCTCTAAGATATATTCATTAGTAGATAAATATACATATTTGTTATCGTTTGATAAGATGAATTGTATTTTACTCTGATGGAAACGATGGATTATGTCTTATTCATAAATATTTCTGTCACAAGCATTATTATATTTATTTCAATACTTATCGTCTCGCATTCTAATCCAGTGCATCTGCGACCTGATTTGCGTTTGATCGTCCTGAGCGAGCCTGACTTCATTATTGGGCGAAATGAGATTACGAATCATATTTGGTTGATGATAATTCTTGTGAATGCATATTATAATGTACATAATCAGATTCAGAATAAGCTCGAATTTTTAATATAATCGAGTAATACAAAAAAAATTTCTGTCTTCAAAAAACAACACTGGCAAATCAAATCGTGACTTTTTTATACCTATTTAAATAAATTTCTGAATGATAAATATATACCTAAATTACAAATACCTACAGTTCCTAAGATGACATTTTTCGCCAGTCTCCCTATGATCCACGATAAGTCTTTTTACAACACTTTGAATAACCTAATTCAACAGTATGCACCTGCCATTAATTGTAAATTGATTCCCGTCAATCCTCTTAATATCAAATCATTATTCCAGTACAAAGACAAAATTAGCCCTCTTATGACATCAAGCATCGTCTATTTATTTGCTTGCCCCCGATGTAGTCAGGGGAAATACGTGGGCGCCTCACGCCGCCTACTGAAAGTGCGAATTGATTGTCATAGGGGGGTCAGTTATAGAACTGGAGTCAAATTATCTAATCCAGAGTTCTCAAATATTCGAGAACACGCTAAAAGATGTAAAACAGAAATTGATTATAGAAATTTTAAAATACTTTCCAAAGTCCCCAGTTCTTCGCTTCCTATCTTTGAATCTCTTTTTATTAAACTACTAGTACCAAGATTGAACAACCAAACTACTTCAACAACTCTGTACCTGACGTGAGTTTACCCCGGCCTGGAATTCTTTCTTTATGTCACTCTACTTTTATACCTTACAAACGGTAACGGTCTTCTTAATTTTGTCTTTCTTTTGTATAACTTTTTTATATTTTGATTGTAATTTTAAGTATGAGTCTGATTTTATATTTATATTTTACTTATTCCAGCTTTGATAATGAGACAGATGTCTTGAAACGTAAGCACAAATAAAGTTATGCCGTTATTATGGACGTCTTCCTCTGCCCTTGGTCCTGTTTGCCTCGGTTGATAGCAGCCACCTGTATACCCTCTCAGCTATATATATATATATATATATATATATATATATATATATATATATATATATATATATATATATATATTTATATATATATATATATATATATATATATATATATATATATATATATATATATATATATATATATATATCAAAAGCAAGGGTAAGCGACGACCAGCAAGGCACATCAGTGTGAGGGTGGACCAGGGAAACCAGTTAACTCTAACATACTTTATTTTAATTTTTCTTATGATTTTTAAAGTTTTTACAGTAATTTTTTTTGAGTAATTTGTCCAGTATTCAACAGATCCATGATGATGTAATAGAGAAATTATTACGAAACGTCGGAAATAAAGAAATATGTTAGAGTTAACTGGTTCCCCTGGTCCACCCTCACACTGATATATATATATATATGTAACGAGGACAGAATTAACACCCTTTTGAAGGTGTACGTAACGTGCTCCAACGATCTTTAATCATGAAACGGAGGCGTATGAACGTTCGCTCACGGCAACACTTACATCTATTTTTCTCCTCTTTCTCTCTCTCTCTCTCTTTCTCTCTCTCTCTCTCTCTCTCTCTCTCTCTCTCTCTCTCTCTCTCTCTCTCACCGTGTATCACTCTCTCTCTCTCTGTGTATCGCTCTCTCTCTCTCTTTCATCGTTTTCCGAAGTTCACCCACCCGAATCGCACTCATTCTCACCAAATCAACTAAATGGACCATTTAAAGAAACGCAATAGTTTCTACAAAAATAGGTTTATTATTCAAATAACCCAACAAGAAATGAATAAAACAAAGCAAAGATTAAAATGCATAATAAATGAATTATCGAGTTAGATAACTAAACTCTGAACTGTAAAACACTTCTGATTAAAGAAGTCTCACTATGGCTAATAGCCTGAAAGTATCCAAACTCACACATACTCCCCAAATCAATAATTAGTCATGTCAAAAGCAGTCTACCACATGTTATTCGAAACAGTCCACACTGTCCACCGACATCTGTCCACAGACATCTGTCGGAAGAATCAAACATGATAGAAAACTCCCAAAAAATATATGAAATGCAAAACACAATAATGGAAAGTGTAAAATGCATAGCCAAGATATGGCAAACGTAACATGACAAAACAATAATATAAAAGAGGTATGAATATTCATATTAAATCTCCCACACCAGTTCAAAAGTTCATAATGATTAGAAAATCATGGTAAAAATCACAAGTTCAATTTCCTCCCATAAAAACAGAGATTTCAAACTCTACCTTATCTGCCGATTTAAGCCTGGATCCTCTCCAAAGCTACGTCTAGACAACTGCAGTTCTATCACGTTAATGAACGATCAAACTCACTTTTAGGGCAGATTTTGGCACAATCTAGATCAAATTAACGCACGTACTCACGAATATACATAACACTTCGGAAGATCACCTGACCGGCAATATTGCTGAGGAATCAAACTATTTGCTGAACACAAAGATTTTACCTCGAGTCTCTCGACCTACTTCCATCTGACTCCATAAATTCTTTCATCACATCTTAAAGCATTGAAGCTATGAAATGCATATATGTGTCCTTTAAAACTTGTAGCAGCCATATTTTCTGAAATAGAGCTCGGCCACCACATAAGAGCGTCTCGCTCTCCTTAACGGCAAACCAAAACAAAAGCATATGTATAAAACATAACAGAATAGGACTATGCTCAATTAGCAATGTCTACTGCACTGCAGCTTTAAGGACTGCTCTCATGACGCACTTCCAAAGTCACTGGGGTTGAGTTCTTAGAGCCTTTACATGTAATCTTACAAACACGAATAAGCTTTACTACCCCCACAACAAGAATTACCAGTAAAATAGCTATTAAGACAATTAAAATTGTCGGCATAATATATTCCTGATACTGGAACATCACGGAATCGTCAATGTCTTCCAACGGTGGAACCGTCATTGGCACCTTTGGTTGTAGGTACCTCCACTACCAAATGCTCGTTATGCGTATGACGCATAATTATCTTCTCGGAACTGTTGAATACAGCACGGCTAAGTACGAGAAATTCCGTAGACAGGATTCTGCAGGATGAATCGAACTGCTCGGACCCTCGATGAACGAATGTCGTCGACTTGTTGCTCTGGCACATCATTGTAACTGCATACTCCTTGCAAAAACACGGCAGGAAGAGTACTGGTGGACTCAATGTGGTAATCTCGCAGGAACTGTCTAAAGTCACATTCTGTCGGAGTCTGTCTATGAACCAATGATAATTCACAACCACCCACAGACACAACTCGCAACTGGAAAATACTACTGTCACACACACACCTCTCTCTAACTAAAGTACAACTCGTCTTATAATCAACTCCCGAACTTTGATATTGATCTCCCAAAACGAACATGGTCTCTACTCTATCCCATGTCACTACTGAGTCTCCCAAAACACTCGAAAAAGGTCTAATAACAAAAAGGTTCCACGTTACTGAACCAAACAAAACCACTAATGCAAAAGTAAACACTCACAATGTGAACTAATTCCAAGTTTGTATCTCAGAATAGACACAGTCAACTCACTATTAAGCACAATAACTCTACGGAACTCACTCATAAAAAAAAAATTCTATCCAAACACTAAAAGGTATCATATCTCGTAAAAGACATGAAAGTTCTACTCTGGTTAGCAAACATTTCGCAACACCTGACTAACTCTCAACAAAATAGCAATTGACGTAATGGCAATCGCTCCCATGATCATAACAATTACAATTACTCACAATACAGCTCCCTTAATTTAAAAAAAAAGAAACTGGAAAAAAAAATCCAAACACTCAAATACGATCTCCCAACTCGAACAAAAAAGATCAGACTTGTTCGGTCCGATATACTAAGTATCTCCCAAAAAAAAAATCCTAAACAACAAAGATATTGCGTCAGATGATGAAACACATCATAACACAATAACACACTAACACACGGGTCAAATCTCGTATGAAACTAGCCCATGTCTCGACTTCTAAAATCATTCGAAAACAAATGACTAAGAACTTCAACATCCAAAATGAACAAGAGACAAAAAAAAAATAAATATCATATATATATACAAACATCAACCCACTTATCCCTCTAACTATATACAAACGTTCCATTACATCCCAACTTTCTTTAACTTCGAAATATGGGTCAATTTCGTCACTCCAGTGTTTACATCTTTAACTACAAATCTATTCCCTCTTTTGATCTCTACAATCTCAAAAGGTCCGTGGAACTTCGGACTTAACTTATAATTCAGATCATTCCGAACATTCACTTTAACAAACACTCTATCACCCATCGAAAAAGCTACTCCCCTCGATTTCGCGTTACTTTTCTCTACCATTGCACGCGAACTAAGTTCAAGTTCTTTACTGATACGTGCAAATCTTTCTCTCGCTGTATTTATCAACGAAGTGACCGTAACATCACCCTGAACACACTCTGGTAACAAATCAAAAGGTCCTTTCAACTTGTATCCATACAAAGCTTCTGCTGGAGATATCTTAATTGTGTCATTCATCATAGTATTGATACTATATCGCACTTCATCCAAAGATCTGTCCCAATGTGTATCGGAACCTCCCACCGTCATGCGCAAAGCTTCGATTACTTTCCGATTCGCCCTCTCACACAACCCATTTGCTTCAGGTCTATACGGGATTATAGATACTTTCTTTATCCCCAACACATTAGCAAGACCGTCTAAAGTCTTATTAATAAACTCCCTACCATTGTCTGTGATCAGACATTCTGGAACACCATATCGACAAATTATCCCCTTAAAAACGCTATAGCAACTTCCTCAGCTGATTTGTATTTCAGTGGGAAAATCTCGACAAAGCGAGTCAACTCATCAACAACTACTAATAAATGTCTATAACCATAAGCGGACTCTGAGAAGTTACCCAGAATATCCATATGCACTCTCTGAAACGGCCTATGTGGTATGGGATATGAACCCAAACGACACGACACTGTCGTCGCTGGCTTATTCGCATTGCAAATAGCACACTTCTTCACAAAGGTTTCTACTGCGGAAAACATATTTTTCCAAAAGAACTTTGACCTGACGTTTTCATACGTCTTGTCTACACCCAAATGAGGAGAGCCAAATTTACAATGTACAATGTCTAGAACTTGTGGTACTAGACTCTCTGGCACGATGATTTGTGTAATCTCACCCATGCTTCGAGTACTTCGCAAGTTATACTTAACTTTTCTCACCAATAAATTATTCTCCAACTCTAGACCAGAAAAAGGCAACTTATACCCTTTCTTCGGTGAAACTCCCTTAAGAAATGCCTTAGCATCTGACAACAATTTATCTTCATCTTGCTTTTGTTCCAGCAAGCCTATGTCCCAAGTGACATTTTCACCCGTAATATAACACACTGCGTTACTCTCACTATCACGAATAACAATCTCTCCCGAGACTGCCGACTCACTATTTCTCCCCGAAGTATGCACTGTAGGAACGTGTATGTCCTCTACATGCGATCTCTCAGAACTACTAATATCAGAGACATTAGACACCAAATAATTACTCTCTTCACCCACACAGGATTCGGTGTGTATTTCCTCATCCTCGACCGGAAAATATCTGCTCAATGCATCTGCAACTACATTATGCTTACCTTCAATGTATTTGAGGTTTGCATCAAAATCTCTCAATGTTAGGAACCAACGTGCTCTCTTGGGCGACAAATTTGGCTTATTAAAAGCTCTAACAACGGTTGATGATCTGTAAAAATCTCAACTTTATTTCCCAACAACAACATCTTAAAATGAACAAGGCTAGAGACGACTGCGAAAGCCTCCTTGTCCACAACTGACATCAGCCTTTCGTTACTACCACGTGTTTTGAACTTTCTGCTATAAAAAGCAATTGGGTGTAATTTCCCTTCAAATTTCTGCATCAAACACGCACCTATACCTTCCTGACTCGCGTCAGTCACTAAGGTGAACGGTTGACTAAAATCTGAAACTTCAAAACTGGTGGGTTCACCAAAGCGTTCTTAAGCTTCTCAAAAGCTAATTGTTGACTATCACCCCAAACAAACTTAACGTCTTCTCGTAACAAATCTGTCAATGGCGACGCTATTGTAGAAAAATTCCGCACAAAACGGCGAAAGAAACCCGACATACCTAGGAACGAACGAATCTGTTTCCTGGTTTTGGGAACTGGAAAATTCACAATGGCTTTAACTTTCTCGTCATTCACTCTAACTCCTCTTTAGAGATAACATGTCCTAAATAGACAATTTTTCTCTTCAGAAACTCACATTTGGCCAATTTGACCTTTAATCCAGCGAACCGTAATCGCTTAAGGACTTCTTTTAACACCTTTAGATGTTCTTCAATTGTATCTGTGCATATGAGAATATCATCCATGTACACAAACACCGACTTTCCTAACAAGCCATGAAGTACTGTGTTAACCAGTCTAGTAAATGTTATTGGGGACCCTTGTAATCCAAAAGGCATCCTATTAAACTCGTAATGTCCCTTTGGTACCGAAAATGCTGTATATTTACGGCTACTCTCACAAAGGGGAACTTGTAAAACCCTTGCATAAGATCTATAGATGAATATATATTCTTGCCACCGATCTCAACAAACAAATCAGGCAAACAAGCTACAGGATATCTATCTGGGCATGTTTTTTCATTCAATTTACGAAAATCTACACAAACTCTGATACTACCGTCTTTCTTAGGAACTGCAAGCAAAGGAAAATTAAACGGAGAATTGGACGGTCTAATAATGCCTTCCGACTCCCACTTCTGAACTTCTTTTTCTACTTCTTCTCTGATCTTAAAAGGAATTCGATATGCTGGAATATATATGGGATTTGTACCCTTTTCTAGGCGGATTGAATGTTCTAAAACATTTGTAACTCCTAATTTATCTCCTTCAAAGCAATGATATCTAGATATTCTTTCAACACTTTCTACTTTATCTGAATATTCAGGATAATCAACTTTAGCCAAATGTTCATGTAGAACCTGACTTCAGAACTGTTGCTCCTCGTTAGGAAACATATTCCTGTCTCCACAAAAACTCACTAATTTATGCTCTTCATTAAACTCTTCAAAATCAATTACATAAGTACCCTTGTGATATTTTTTCACTGAGTCTTGATAGCTAACTAATTCTACTGAAGTCACGCCTGCGACTGTAACTTCATTTACTGGCACCGTACTCACAACGTCTTTGAATTTCTTGGTTCCCTCAACAACGCACACTTGAGAAGGAAACTTTTTATCTTTCAGCGACACTTTAACTAATGTAGGAACTCGCGGTTGCAATTCAATATCTTCCAACAAAAATCCTTTGAAAGGTCTTTGCGGAATATTTTCACTCTCTAATGAATGTGTTACACATGTCTCCGACTGTGTCTTAGGTTTCTCACAAGTTTTTTCTTGTGTATATATGGAACAAAACAACCTGACTCACCTATTGTAATCCCCTGAACTCCCGTAAGAATGTTGATGTTATGTCGCATACAAGAAGGGTGTCCTAGCAAAACCATTTCACCTAAGGCTAATCCTTCTATAACCAAAAATGATTCTACTATTGTCTTTCCGCCGATACAAAGCGTAAGAAATGACGAACCTAAAATATTCAGTTTCTCGCTTGTACATCACACACTGTCTCACTAGAAGGGACTAATTTGCACTCTGGAAACCTCGAGTGAAAAAGGTCAGCATTTACTAAGTTAACTGAGCTACCAGAATCAATGAAAATATGAATTTCATTGCCATTAGAGAATCCACGTACAATCGGCCTAGGTTCTAGTGACTCTACGACCTGATTAGTCATTATCCTGTGTCCGTTTTCGAACTTATCTTGTGAAAATTCTGCTGTTCCTTTGTGTATCTAGAACTTGCATCATGTGGAATTCTCCTGTCATATCTAGAAAAACCTCCCCGTGACTTCCCTGAATAATCTCTATTCTTCGTGGCTGGGCAAAATCTCCATCCATGATCTGAAGATTTGCAAACTGAACAATACCTCACTCTGCAATTTGATTTACTATGGCCTATTTTATCACAATTAAAACAACGTATCGTTGTGACTGATCTCTCTGGAATTTTCTTCGATTCTACTCGTGCACATGTCTTCGCTGTTGCATCATTTCGCGAATGCGGCGACTATCATTATTCTGTGGTTTGGAAACCGCAGCTGACATCTTTGCACCTCCCTGTACAAAACTACTGTCCAGTGTCGGGCATTTTGCTAGATTTTTGTTAATCTGTGCAAACAAAAAGGATTCATCTGTATCCTGATCAATTCTCTTATCAAAACTATCTACAATTACATCTGGGACCGACGTTAAAAGGCAAGCAAAGTGTAACAATCTTTCAAAATTATCTAAGGAGATATTATTTCCAGTTACCCATGGAGAGCCTATTATAGATTTCTTTAACTCAACTACTGCATCAAATAAATTCGCACTGTATGTGACTAGTGAATCATTGCCCTTCATTATTTTGAGAAACTCGCAAATTCCGAACTGCGCATTCACGTTGAACTCCGCCATAAGTAGCTCGTAGAAATTTCTGCAGTTCATTCCAAGTTTTACACCTTCTGAACCCGAAACTGCGTGCTCGTTTCCCAATATCTCCTTTATCTAAATCCAGAAATGATTTAGCCTCTGTTAAAGCTTCAGCGCCATTCGTAATTTTCTTGGAATTCAGATAATTGTTCACTGACTCAATGAAAGTTTCTATATTTTGGGTTGGCTTTCCGTCCACTAGCCCTTTATAATTTGTAATTCCCGCACAAATGTTCGTCACTTTATGCACCACAATTGATTGGGATGTGCTTGCTGCATCGTCCGGCATTTTGTGAGTAATCACACGCCCTGAGCGTAACAACATAAAAAGAGAAACCAAAAAGAACACTAGAGAAAGGCACAAGTTACCCCCTCTAAAAGAAGAACAGAAAACGGCGTTCTGCGCAACTTACGAGAATGGGGTACTTACCAATTTTGAAACAGAAAACGAAGTACCTATCTCTCAACAGAGCTGTGTGCAGCCTGTGACGTCACCTACTCGACGGCGAAGCAAAAAAAAAGACACCCAGCGCGTTTCTAGTTGAATCATCACTTTGCGTAATTAACTCACAATCGCCACTATTCACACTTATTTGGGTATTTTGTTAACCCCAAAATTGCTCTAGAGATCAACCAGATCTATTTCACAACTCCCCACTCCCAGTACTCGAATAGAAACGGAAAAAAAAAAGGAAAGGTTCCCCGCATTTCACACGTAATCACGACCTACTCAGTCATTCAACACTGACCCGTCGCCTTAGCTCTTAGGTGAAGTCGCCTATGCCTTGGGCATCAACGTTACCAATTAGTCTATTAGCAATCTCCCTCTTTCGCCATCACTAAAGACGTTAAAATCATGCTGCCACCAATTTTTCTGTAACGAGGACAGAATTAACACCCTTTTGAAGGTGTACGTAACGTGCTCCAACGATCTTTAATCATGAAACGGAGGCGTATGAACGTTCGCTCACGGCAACACTTACATCTATTTTTCTCCTCTTTCTCTCTCTCTCTCTCTTTCTCTCTCTCTCTCTCTCTCTCTCTCTCTCTCTCTCTCTCTCTCTCTCTCTCTCACCGTGTATCACCTCTCTCTCTCTCTCTCTGTGTATCGCCTCTCTCTCTCTCTTTCATCGTTTTCCGAAGTTCACCCACCCGAATCGCACTCATTCTCACCAAATCAACTAAATGGACCATTTAAAGAAACGCAATAGTTTCTACAAAAATAGGTTTATTATTCAAATAACCCAACAAGAAATGAATAAAACAAAGCAAAGATTAAAATGCATAATAAATGAATTATCGAGTTAGATAACTAAACTCTGAACTGTAAAACACTTCTGATTAAAGAAGTCTCACTATGGCTAATAGCCTGAAAGTATCCAAACTCACACATACTCCCCAAATCAATAATTAGTCATGTCAAAAGCAGTCTACCACATGTTATTCGAAACAGTCCACACTGTCCACCGACATCTGTCCACAGACATCTGTCGGAAGAATCAAACATGATAGAAAACTCCCAAAAATATATGAAATGCAAAACACAATAATGGAAAGTGTAAAATGCATAGCCAAGATATGGCAAACGTAACATGACAAAACAATAATATAAAAGAGGTATGAATATTCATATTAAATCTCCCACACCAGTTCAAAAGTTCATAATGATTAGAAAATCATGGTAAAAATCACAAGTTCAATTTCCTCCCATAAAAACAGAGATTTCAAACTCTACCTTATCTGCCGATTTAAGCCTGGATCCTCTCCAAAGCTACGTCTAGACAACTGCAGTTCTATCACGTTAATGAACGATCAAACTCACTTTTAGGGCAGATTTTGGCACAATCTAGATCAAATTAACGCACGTACTCACGAATATACATAACACTTCGGAAGATCACCTGACCGGCAATATTGCTGAGGAATCAAACTATTTGCTGAACACAAAGATTTTACCTCGAGTCTCTCGACCTACTTCCATCTGACTCCATAAATTCTTTCATCACATCTTAAAGCATTGAAGCTATGAAATGCATATATGTGTCCTTTAAAACTTGTAGCAGCCATATTTTCTGAAATATATATATATATATATATATATATATATATATGTATATATTTGTATATAAAATCATTATATATAAAGCAACACAACGGCCGCTGCTACATTCTTACTTAATATCTGAGTGTGGATGAAGCCCCTTTATAATAAATCTTTCACGCAATCAGCTAACGAATATCCCTGTGCACACTATGTACATTCACCTATCCCATTTTGCATGTATTCTCTCCTTCCTCTCTTATTCTTCTTTCACGTCTCCTATACACTCCTTTTTAGGCCTTATTCCACTCATTCTCTCCAGCAGTTTTGAATTATACGGTCTTTTCACCATTTTATCACCGCCCAGTTTTTCCACATTTCCAAACCGTTTCAGAACACTTCTATACATCCTTTCAACCATTACATCCTTTAGACCCTATCACCACATTTCCTGTTTGATCAGATCTTCCTACGCCTCTATGCTATGCGAACAATTCATCCCAACTGCTTTATCTTTTAATCTTGATATGCATTCACCATCCGTAATTCGCTTACGTAAAAGAGTTACTTCACAAGCAATTCAATATACTCCTTTACTTCTACTGATACTGGAGCTCTTATCATGCTGTTTTGCTCACACAGCTGCTATCCTCCGGGTTTCTCCTCGTCTCTGAATCACCTGCTTTCTCACTCTGCCATCTCGCATTATATTTATTTCAATAGCCCTTATGAATCGATCCTTTTAAACTTGCTTTCGACCAGATGCAGTCTCAACTTTCAGTCTATTTTGCTAGTTTCTGCAGCTTCTCATTTTTATCCCCATTGAGTATTGCATCATCTCCAACTTTCTTTATTTTATCCTGTGGCTAAATCTTTACTCTCCAAGTGCGTAAATAACACCAATCTCCATTTTAGATTGAATCATTTTTATTGTTTATTTGCTTTGCATCATATTTGCGCCATCCTTTTCATATTACATGTTTTATTGCAAAAATCATCCATTCCACACTCACCTGAAACTCATTTTATTATTACCCAACGCTACTCCGCTTTAGTCTGTGATTTGTTTCTACTTGGCAATATATATTTACAGCTTCTATCATTTTGATCTATGGTGGGGTCATATGGTTAATTACGATTACCTTAATTACTGTACATCGACTTAGGATATAAACCGTTACCTCTCACAAAACAGTTTGTTTAGTATACTTATTTTGACTTATCACAAATAAGATTTAATTCAATTTTAATCATCTTTCTTAAACTTATAGCAAGACAGTAAAACTATGATAAGCTACTTGACAAAACATTTTATGAATGTTTTCGACAAGGAAGTAACACAAGGGTACAAAACGTTCTATCGGTACCATCGCAAGTGAGAAAAGTATTTCCGATTACAAACGTATTTTAGCAAAAGAAGAAACAAAATCCAGGAACGTCAGTGATTGCGGCGTGCTACTCAATATACCCTCGGGGTATCCGGGGAGCTTCCGTGTGAGTAACTGAAGTTGTAGTTTTAATAACCACCTCAGATAATCGGAAGAGTTGAAATAAAGTCAGCAAAGGTTAAAGGAGTAACTCGATCTCTTTAAAGAGGAGGCGCCCATTTATAAAGAGGAAGCTCGCCGGACGATGCAGTAATAAAAAATGTCATGTTTAAAGTCTGGAACTGGAATTTTTTTGCTTGTAGTTGTGTGCAGTACATAAGTTTTTAATCTTTAATTGGGAATTTTGACCTTCTTGAAATAAGATGGTTGTTGTATTTAGCTGGCAATATTAACAATCAGGTCTGTTTGATTAAAAAAAGAGTTTAAACACCTAGCATAAAGAGAGAGAGAGAGAGAGAGAGAGAGAGAGAGAGAGAGAGAGAGAGAAGAATTTCTATAAAATGCTGAGAGAAAGAGTAATGGTTTTTCTATGAATTTTTTGTAAAATGATGATGATGATGATGATGATGAGAGAGAGAGAGAGAGAGAGAGAGAGAGAGAGAGAGAGAGAGAGAGAGAGAGAGAGAGAGAGAGAGAGAGAAGAATTTCTATAAAATGCTAAGAGAAAGAGTAATGGTTTTTCTATGAATTTTTTTGCCTCATGAGTTATGACAGTGACTGTAAATATTCTCGGACCACATTGGAGTATAGCTGCTGTATATATATATATATATATATATATATATATATATATATATATATATATATATATATATATATATATATATATATATATATATATAAATAAAATATATATATATATATATATATATATATATATATATATATATATATATATATCTGTGTGTGTGCGTGTGTATGTGTGTGTGCGTGTGTATGTGTGTATGTTCAGTTGGTCTTACTAACTGAAGTCTTTAATACCTGTCAAATATGTTTGTAGATATATGCATATATGCATGTCAGTATACATGATCGTCATTATATGCATTAGTTGGTCTAATGAGAGAAAAAAAAAAAGCGAAGCGGCTCGAATTTGCATGTTCAGAGTTCACAAAAGAGAAACGAATATAAAATGTTAACCCTTTTAAATTACACGTACGTTAAGTATGGTGCAAATGCTCGGTATTAAAAAAATAATTTTCTTGGCGTTAATAGTGGAAAAATGAAAGAAACAAAACCTCCTCACTCTCTTTGCTCTGACAGTTGATAAAAATGAGTTGCCAGAGAAGGTCATATCATATAACATTATCATATGCTCGCCCTGGGTAGATCATCCCTTTCAGAAAATCATTGCATATTCATGTAACGAACTCGATACTCGGCTCGGGTGCAAATTAGTATTTCGATCCGTGAATAATATTCATACCGTGATAATGCACGCCAGACAAGGGGTTGATAAAGGAACAGGCAATTTAATTTTAGAGAATGTCAGTTATATTATGACAATAAAAACTCATAAAAGAACTTTTTTCAACATTATAATCTGATTAATTTGTTTTAATTTAGTCTGCAATGGTACGTTGTCTTCTATGATCGAGATTGGTAATATATATACATGTGTGTATATATATATAATATACACACACATATATATATAATATACATATATATGTATATATATACACATACCCACTTTAATTACTGGACCCTAGATAAACCCCTGTATAGTAAAACTTCATGTCATTAGCCACTTAATTACAATACGTATTCTTACGTATCATGCAATTAGTTCCTTTCTTTGTTGGTTACTAAAGCCTTTTCTCTTCATTATCTCTTTCACGCCTTCTATCCAACCCTTTCTAGGTCTTCGTCTCCTTTCTCATCAAACTTCTAAAAAAAAAATACTTTTTCTTTAACCATCCTTTCACCGATCATTGTTCCCGCTTGATCGAGCAATCTGGGGGTACTTTGATTACTCCTTTTACTTGTGCTGATATTTTTACAACTTTGTATTTTACATATTTCTCACCCTGTCAGTTACGACATATTTCACACGAAAGGTTCACAAATCAGCATCTTCAGTATTTTTTCTAATCTCACTCAAGATTCACACTCACTTCCTTTTACCGAGACCACCGAAAGATAGATCTGTTTTCGGTGGCCTTGATTATACGCTGTACAGAAAACTCGATTGCGCCGAGGAAACTTCAGCGCATTTTTTACTTGTTTGTTTTTTTTTCAGTAATATACATAATGTAAAGATCCTAGAAAAGGTGAATTTATATTTTATAAATAAGGAGCGCGAGACATAGAAGTCTTTTAACACACTCTCTCACACACTCAGTAAAAAATATACCCAGAAACAAATGAAGAAAAGCATTCACTCTCCTCACCGGCCGAATTAGATTAAATTCCTCCAGAGATCATTTTACAGCATCCCGAAAGCAACTTTCTTAGTCCCGAGTTCTTCAAGTTTTCGTTTATTTGTTCTTTTACGCATTTCCTTATACGATTAGAGTCGTTACTATGCCTCTCTGCTATCTTACTTCTTCGCATATTATTTTGATTTGAATTTTTGTTTATGTGATTATGTCCCATTGTTTTCGATTTAATTATTATTATTATTATTATTATTATTATTATTATTATTATTATTATTATTATTATTATTATTATTATTATTATTAGATTTTTCGCTAGACTTTAAGTAAATATGATCTGATAAAATCCGAAGACATTCTTACTACATTACATGCAGCTGAAATCTGTTTAGAAATTCTAACCCATATCCTTTTATAAGTCGGCCATTTTGGATTTCGCTGGAAACTAAATAAAAATCTTCTTTGTTAAAATTGTTAAATAAAGATTCATCATCTGTATATTCTGGCCAAGTAAGAGTCGTTAGTCTGATGAGAATCTATAAGCAAGTTATCATTTAGAGGCTAAATAGACACAAAACACAGATTAGGTAGCCCAGTTGCAAAAATATATTCATTTATGGTTTTTCACATCTTTAGCTATTTACGTGTAGATCTGCATACTTCACGTGTTGTAGTGGTAGTGTATCTTACTCTTAATTGATTTATCTATTTCCATTTTCAACTGTTACAGTCTAAAAACAAGCCTTTTCAAGAAAAGAAAATAGAGTAATATTGTATCGCTCTTGGCATCTATTCTCCCCAGAACATATCTGAGTACAGTGCTCTTTACAAGATTTATATATTTCACACGACCAGAATTATTTGTTTTTCACAGCTTCAGTTGTTATTAAAATTAATGTATTTCTAGAATTAAAACAAAAAAACATTCAATAAGACACAGTAACTCACTCCCTCAGATCGTTATCCGGTTAAAACATTTCTAAAGAAAGTCGGTTTTTTCTCACGACCAGAAATGTCCCGAAAGGCACATGGAGTGCCGAGCGTGCTCGAGTTAATAAACAGGACTTTAATGAAACTCGGGAAAAATCTCGTTCTTGCATCTCTTCTTGAAAAATTATTTTCTTTTGAAGGAAAATGAAAGGACGTCTATTCAGACGCCCCTGAGTTTAATTTACTTGCGGAACCCTCAGGTAAATGACACGGTTAAGATGATACCTAGAACTGCATTTCTCCCAAGAGAGCCTTGCATGTATTACGTTCTGGTTTGATTGCTGGGATCAGAGGGAGGAGGTTGGGATAAGTTTCCTCGTTTTAATTCGACTCTGAAATGGAATGCATATTTCTTATAATGAAAAACAAAATTATCTTCAAATTATGTTGCATTGATAAGCAGTGTAAGTCAGTGTAAAGCCGTGTGTTAGTGAAATGAGAGGAAAGTTTAAATCGGAAAGACGGATTCTTAGAGCAATTCAAGAAGTTGCCAGTAAAGTATTTTTTCTTCTATATTGAAAGCAACATTAGTAAACTAATGGGAATCGTTACCAAGAACCTTAATTTCAAAGATTAAAGGGTGTGGGGGAATAAGTCTAATGATATACAAAATAAAAGAAATAACGATAATTAAATGTTTCCAAACATTTTTTAGTAATTTTAACCAAAGCATAACCTCTGCATCTGAAACTCTTACGTTCTGAACCAACGACAAAAAAAAAAGCAACGTTTCTTCAAGTAATTCGTTGATCGTATAGTCTCTTTGACATATCCATGCAAAATATTATTTACCCTTCATCGTTGTTTGTCAAAATTTGAATGTAAATGTCATGACACGATATAAGAAGAAACATACTGTGTTAAAAGGGGCATTCCAATAATCACCATAACTGAAGAAATGTCTGAATCCTAATTGGAAAAACAACTGTCGGAAAATACGTATTCTCGCGTTAACGCCTCAGTATTCCCGCGCGGAATGCGACTCGGTTATGACGTGGAGGGAAACCATGAATACAAATAAGCCTTGTTAAGGAACCCGGAAGGCAGCGGGAAAATAAATGTAATGTTAAGGTTCTTCCTCTTCCATTATGTCGCCTAGATCTGAATATATATATATATATATATATATATATATATATATATATATATATATATATATATATATATATATATATATATATATATATATATATATACACACACAAAAAGCAACGTAAAGGGATGAAGAAGGAACTTGAAGCCGAGAATATTTTTCTCTCTTTTTATTTTTGCGGTTGGTTTGGGACGTTTCTTCTTCCGTTTCTTCAACTTATTCTCCCTGACAGTTCCTCTGGGTCCAGTGTCTGACCCTAACTTTAATATCTCTCATCCCCGAGATATGTGGATATGTTGTGAATTTTCCAGGTGACTGAATGAAAAGTTAACTCTTTCAAGACCCACACATATGATGAAGTTTTTATCATCATATTTCAGTCATTTTTATCATTGTTTTAATGTATTCATAATTTCATCCGATATGCAAGAAAAGATCAGTAGCAGTTAACCGTTAAAATTTCGATTGAGAATTAGGGGACTGCTGATGTCCTCTATTTTGCATATAGACAAGCACCACTCTTAAGAAACAAACATGCCCTCAAGAAATGTGACGTCGTTATACAAGCAAACGAAACATGGTCAACCCATGATTACTACTGTTTTCTCCTTCGATCAATGTAAAGAATATTAATTTCGTACTATTGTTTTTATTCAGTCTTTGGCGGTAATTGTCAGAGCGTAATAAATGCTAAGTAATCAAACCATCTGTGAATTTGAAATACGACTGGGATTTTGCCTTTCATTTATACTAATTTTCCTGCCCGCAAAGATCGAGAAAATAATAAAAACATTTCTTGACTCTGGGGATAATTGTACCAACGAAGTTGTAAACTCGAACCTTTCCCACCCAAATCCTTGGCTTATGAGTGCTTACATATTTGGCTACTATACTAAGTGGAAGACCAAGCGGTCATACTTTCGTGAAAGAAGCGATGGGTGTTTTCAGCATCGGTAAGAGGCAGAGTCAAAATTCTCTCAAAGAATCCGAGAGAAGTTAAGATGTTACAAGTTCATTCGGGAAATGTCGAGAAGACGACGGTTTTAATATTTCTGTCGTACGCGTCGCGACCTCGCTTAAATATTTTATGCTTAACTGAATTCTAAACTTTAGTATTTCACTCCTACTTGTTGGTAGACCTTTTTTTTTTATTATACTTTATTTTTATTCCTAGAACAAGTGCACAATCATATATTATTCCTATTCTCGAATTTGCTTTGACGCTTTTCTCAGTTCTGAAGTTAGGTTTTCATTTAACAATTTACTCCTTTCCAGCTCCATTCTGGATAAATACTTACTCCATTTTCAAACTGTTCCATCCGAAATGCGTTTGTTCTCCCCTTCTGGAAAAGATGAAAGACTGATAAGAAAATAATGAACTCTTAGAATAGACTGTTCATATAGCATTGCCTTGCAAGCCAAAATTCTTTTATTACTCCTTAGGGTTACCTATCGTTACCTTTTCATATTTACAAGACTATGTTGGAATTATTGATAGTTTTTTCAGGTAAATATATATATATATATATATATATATATATATATATATATATATATATATATATACATATATATATATATATATATATATATATATATATATATATATATATATATATATATATATATATATATATATATATTATACATAAGTAGTGCTCAGAAAAAGGTGAAGGTAAAGATCGTAGACTCGTAGACCCTAAACTTTCGTCTTTATTTCAAGACCTGATCACAGTAACAAAGAGGAGAAAAGTACAATACTGTAATATTACATTCGTCTGGTAAAAAAAAATACATACATAAACAAGAGTAAAGATCAACTTTCCAATTGCTAGTATTTACAAATTAGGTATATATATTGCACACACAAGCGTATATATATATATATATATATATATATATATATATATATATATATATATATATATATATATATATATATATATTTATATATTTATATATATATATATATATATATATATATATATATATATATATATATGTATGTATATATATATATATATATATATATATATATATATATATATATATTTACATACATATATAAAGTACTTGTTTTAGAGTACTGCATACCATGCCTCATATTGTCATGACAACATGCGATCCTGCAACGAGTAAGACATTATACTCTTGTTGAATGATATGATGTAAGAATTTCTTGGACTGATCGCGAGTGAGAATAATAAAAGCCACGCTGAAAGCAGACGACTATCCTTATTGTTAACATTTTTGGAGGTCAAGCAGTTTAGTGCATTCATCTCTCTTCTTGCAAAACCACGGCTACAAGTGGTGCCTGCCATGTCACAGACGCTTGAACCACCTTAAATTCTTGAAACACCTCGCTTTGAGGTCCCGAAGCACTTATTGATTAAGTAGTAATTGAACTGCAATAAAGAATATTATTATTATTATATTATTATTAGCATAAAATAAAGCTCTGATTCTTCTTCACCTCACTCACTTCAGTTATGCCCAGATTTGCTCTCTGCTACCCAAGCCAAGCCAATCGCTCTGCTTACCAAGCCAAGATAAGCCAGACGTCTTTCCATCAGGACGCTATTTTTCGTCCATTATTTTATTTTTCCAGTGTTATTTCAGACCTGACTTTGAAAAGATGATTTAGCGTGACACATTCACTTTTCGTTAAACAAAAGCTTGTGATAAAGGCTAATTCTTCCTTTCCCCTTATCTTTCTTCTTTTCCTTGTGTCTGGGAAAAAATAAGAGCGTTTGGTTTCCCTTCCTTTTTGGCCGCTGTCTTACACGAAAAAAACGGATAAACAAAATTTAGCAATGAAAAGAGCACGGGAAAGAGCATCCTCCCCGAAGGTCCAATCTTTCAGCGTGAGTCGCCTCCGCAACCCGAATGAGATCAGCTGCCTAAAAGGAGCCTGGGGGAGAGATTGAAATTAGGGAAGGCTGAACTGGAATTTGGGTCCGATTTAACCGCCGGTAAAGGTCAAGCGGTTGATGGAAAGGCCAAAGAGATAGGTACCAGAGGAAATCAGGATGTGCTCTCAAATAAATATTAGACTTGGTCTGGGAGAGTTTTTAGGTGGCGGGATTTCTGTGAGACGAGAGAGGACGGCATCCGAGTGATAAGATGGCTCCTTATTTCGTCAGTAACTTTAAAGAAACAAACGAATATAGGTAATATAGGTAAAAGATTGAAGAGTCGTGATTTGAATGAGGAGCATATTGCAGATTAACTTGAATGAAAATAAAACAGCACAACGAACTAAATTTTAGTTTAATAGGGTAAGACTGCAGATTTAAAAAAAAAAGTAATAAATGAATAAGTAAACAAATGAATGGATAAATTAAAAAGACGCGAGCTGGGCAAACAGTAAAGCGAGTATCATATTCAGAGCTCAGTTTGACAGAGAAGCGTAGCCAAAACCCTTTGTTGGATTTTTCTGTTTCAAGTCCAGTGACGTAAACGCCATGTTTGCAGTAGCTTGAATAGAAGGGGGAGGTTAGGGGTTGGGTGCGTATGACTGAATCAACAGAACCCACTGGCAGTAAAGGTGCTACAGTATTATAGTATGGACATCAAAAGTGATGAGGTGCAGTTGCTGGTGTTCCTGTGGGTAACAATATATATATATATATATATATATATATATATATATATATATATATATATATATATATACATACATATATATGAGAGAGAGATAGATATATATACATGTATATAAATATATGTATATGTATATATAAAGAGATAGTTATATATATATATATATATATATATATATATATATATATATATATGTCTATATATGTATATATATATATATATATATATATATATATATATATATATATATATATATATATATATATATATATATATATATATATATATATATATATATACGCGTGCGTGCGCTTGCGTGCCTTTGTACATGTGTGTGTATTCGGAAGGAAACTGGAGCTCTTTTGAAGGAAAACTAACAATGACGCAGACTCCCAAAACCACGACAGTGATAGAAAAATATATATAACATTTAAAAGGTCATTCGCTTTCTCGTGGGAGAATGACTTTTCACTTTAGTTTCCATTTCCCTTTCATCCTTTCCTTTCCTGACAAGTATCACTACTTCTTCGTCCATTACATACAACTGAATTATCGCCTTTCTTCTCTTACCATTAAACATTCTTTTCTTCATACTGTACGAATTATTTTTCTTTCCATCTAGGTATTCCATTTTCCCCCCCACTAGAATCCAAAGATTCTTAGAACAGACTTTAACAAATGTTTTACCCCAACAACCTTTCTATAAACAACTAATATAGTGGATATGAGTACCACAGCAAAATTGAGGTAATGGTAAAAAAAAAATGCTTTTTTTTTTTTTGCTTGAGGTTATGTTGCCCCAACAACCTTTCTATAGACAACTAATATACTGGATATGAGTACCACAGCAAAACAGAGGTAATGGTAACAAAAAAATAATTTTTTTTTGTTTTGCTTGAGGTTATGTTGAAAATGCTGAATTTACACGAAAAATAAATGTGACTTGACTGCACGTTTGATGGTGGTTACGTTATAAATAGAATTTCTCATCTTGAAAGAGTGAGATATGGCTGATAATTTTGATATTTTAACTTTGTTTTCAGTTTCTAAAGCCCATATTAAACTGATAAACCATTTTTTTTTCAGGCGTATTATCTTTCAAAAGCTGAGATACACGGCAGATTGCAGTCCGTCTGGAACGGAGAGAGGTAAAGAAATACTGTTTTAATTCTGCGTTACAACTTACATGCCCGAATCGTAAACAGAAACAGATTGCGTGAATACAATGCAAGTCACATTTTACACATTCAGTGTCTTATATTTGGAATATATGAATTGCCTTTTCATTAATTCTCGTTCACACAATTCAAGATTTTTTTCAAGTTTGAAATAACTGATAAATGGTTCATATACAGACATACAGTTGTTGCTTCAGAAGAGATCTTCGTACAACTCTGCTGATATTTTCATTCTATAAATGCTGCTACAAATGAAATAAATAGTCCTTGCTTGAACATATCTGCAACTCATGTATCGCTCTGGGAAATAATTTAAATGAGTCTGTGTCCTAATTCATTGCATTCATTGCTTTTTTATGATATTTATGTGCTTGTTTAATTTTTCAGGATTCTTTTATTCTTATTCGACGTGATAAAACTTCCCTTCTGTTTGTTATTTACTTTGGTTTAACTTAATGCGTGTTGCCTTTCGTTAAGGTGAATCAGGTAAGTAGCGATGGTAAAAATTGAACATCAGTCCTCATTTCCCTTAGTAACATATGCCTCCATTTTCCTCGGCTGGAACACTGGGTTTCTATCTCACTAGCACGTCAATATTTCCTGTATATCATTTCCAAATATGGATAAGCATTTATGAAGTTACTTTGCCGTAAATTCATTCCTTCACTCTGATTCACCTCCATCGCACGCAGATATACATAGGCCTACTACATCGCCTTTTTCTCTGTCAGAGGTTATGCAAGCGTAACGTTATGCCTTTTAGCTATATTCTTAATTGGAATCATTATTATAACAGTTCTTGCTACCTGGAAGAAATTTGATTGTTAGATTGTTAGCTTATTAAATGAGGAAGTTACTGTCCTTTCAGGCCTTCAGCTTCAGAAGCTATTCGCGGGTAGATTTATGTATAGGGTAATAGCCTATAGCGTCGCCTGAAAACAGCAAAATAAAGACACTTCTACTGTCCGCCCTCAGATCTTAAAAACTACTGAGGCTAGACGGCTGCAAATTGGTATGTTGATCATCCACCCTCCAATCATCAAACAAACCAAATTGCAGCTCCCTAGCCTCAGTAGTTTTGATTTTATTTAAGGTTAAAGTTAGCCATGATCGTGCGTGTGGCACCCCTATAGGTGCCAACAACACAGGCCACCACCGGGCCGTGGCTGAAAGTTTCATGGGCCGCGGCTGAGAGTTTCATGGGCCGTGGCTGAGAGTTTCATACAGCATTATGCGCTGTACAGAAAACTCGATTGCGCCGAAGAAACTTCCGCGCATTTTTTACTTGTTTCTATATTTAGTTAAACTATAAGAACCTCTTCTCGCTTACATTCCAAAACAAGGAAAGGAAAACGACTGGTTGCATTATCTAGAGTTTTGTATTAGAAAGAAACAATGACCTCGTAACTTCTTGTTTTAATATTTTTGAACGAGCTTACCACTGAAAGCCTGGAATCCGAAAATGAGTAACGGCTAATCCTAGAAGGTACTGAGTTTGTATTCTTTCAAAGACAGAATTTATGAAGACTTAAATATTGATTTTTTTTACTATCCAAGATTTATGTTTATTTGAATTGCCTCTCCGATAAAGCCTTCCCTTAATTTTTGGTTGCGAATTGACAAGCAGTCCTAAGAAAATTTCAAGTGATGCTATGGATCTAATTTACAAATCTCTTTGAACTTTATGTTATTTTTTAAAGTCAGGATTATCCTAGATCAGATTCACGTATGATTCTTAGTTTGCGTAGCGAATGATATACACAAATAGTTTAGGGCTTTTGTTACTGCCAACTAGAAAATCGTTCTTTTGTTAAGCTTTCCAGAAATTTTGATTTGGATTTTATTTTTTTTTTTTTATTATTTTCTACTTTTAACACAAAAAAAACTTGATGAGACGTCGTCAGAAAAAGTTCATGGGAGATCCGATGAAGGATTGAGATTTGTGTGTTAAAACTGAAAGGTTTTAAGTGCTTGGCCAAGGTAGAGGTTTCTGTAAGATTATTCATATATTTTTCAGTGTTGTTAAGGAGCTTTGCTGTATAACTTATGATAAACATGAGTATCTTAAAGTGAAGTAAAGCCCTAAGCACCTTAAATCTTTAAAGGTAAATATTAATACATTCATTTCTACAAGGGAACAAACAAACTTACACACACACAGTATTTCCCAAGATCCAACATTTCAAAGAAAATAAAATCTCTCGGACCCCATACCCTGAAAGAGAAAATACTGCGCAATAATTTTAACATCGAATCCTGTTTCTTTAACACAGAGCAGAGAGAAAATATATATCGTCCTGTTTCCATATTTTCGGAACATTTTACGAATAAATTTTAATTAAACTTTTCGGACTAATGGCATTAAGTTACTTTTGGTAACTGTCATTTTAAAAGCGCAATGGGTGAAAATTTCCCCGGGTAAGAAAAATGGGAATCAGGAAAGTTGTTTTGCTGTAATGTGAATAAATTGTTTCAATCGACGCCAATATTTATGCAGCATTTCCGAAATAGGAAGTTTTTTGCTTCTTATTTAGCACCACGTAAAACTTTATTTATTACTTTAGAATTGATGCCATTCCTCTCGTAAAGTTCTTCTTAGATATCACTGTTAGCCTTCATATTTTATTGCTTTTGACCAATTCCAGATTATAAAATAGTTTAAACTTAGATAATCCTACATGCGAAAGAAATTTTTCGGCTGTTTTCTAGAACAGGTGGAGGTTATATGTTTGACAATAAAGATCTGAATCCCTCAGAAATAATTATATTCCTAAGAAAAGGTATCAAGCAGTGGAACACAAAGATCAACAGTCGTTACTGAAAGGGAAGTAACTCATTGGTTCTTCCCCTTTCTCCCACCCTACAATGAAAAATGTAATTAATAACGAATACCATGATGAATAATGAATAGTGGCCAGAGACAATGTGTACAAACGTTCCACATTCTCTTAACTATCTCACCAAAATAAAAAAGAAAAATGAATGATGCTGACCGTAATTCTGATCACGAATAAAAATGTTGCTCGCAAAAATATTTAACATTCACTAGTAAATAGATAATAATTTCGAAATTAGGTCCAAAATTATCTTCCTTTCCCACTTCCCCTCTACACAAGAAACAGAGAACCCAATTTTTAACCCGCCCCATAAAAAAACAAGAAATAGTAAATATTATAAGAGAAATGATTGGCACCAATTTTCTAAACGTGGCACATTTGCTTCTCCACCCAAACCACCAGTCGCAGTCCCCAGCAAAACAAGAACTAAGTGGATACCTCCGTCTTAACTCGAAAAGAAGCAATCGGTTGAAATCGTAAGATCTCCTCTCCTGAGGAAATTGGAATTCCCGAAGAGTCCTTTTCCCCGTCTCTGAGCCGCCCGTCTTCCCGTGGGAGCTGGAGGTGACAGGTGCAATAATTGCGAGTCCTTGGAATACCGAAATCCAGTATGAAATGCTTATCACCTGCAGCTTAGGTCTGGAATTCGTGAAAATGTTAAATACCGTTGAATTTTTTTACGATGGCGCTCGTCTATGCTGAGGTTTGCACAGAGTATATATTTACCTTCACTCGCCTTTGGTAATGGGATTAGATCTGATTTTAGCATTGTTATTAACAATGCTACTACTAAAGAGACGATTCGTAATGCATCATAATTGTCTTAAGGCGGTAATGAATATTATATATTGATAATATTATTATGGGACACAGATGTATTAGGAATTTGAAGTAGCCAATGACACTTACAAATGATGTTATGCTGATTAACGACACTTGACTGTAATATGGAGATTATTACAAATATCTTAACTGTGTGCCTCTCTTTATTCAATATAGGCATCATATTAATTATAAATTTCCTAATAAGCGAACGGCCTCCCACTTTTTTTTATTTGAATGCATTTCGTGTTAATTAATAACATTATTGACTGTTAAACTTGTTATTATCGTTCGTCGTCTTTTGATATCGCATGATAGTTCCTCCACATTCTGTCTAGATCATCGGTGCATTTCTGAATGACAAAGTAAAAATGCAGTTAATGAAAACCCCTGTGAGATAAAGTTTCCGTCTTTTCAAATTTTTCAGACCTTTCAAGTGTCGCTATTTTTTCCAGTGACAATGAAAGGAGACGTTTATTATTATTATTATTATTATTATTATTATTATTATTATTATTATTATTATTATTATTATTATTATTATTATTATTCAGAGTCTTTAAAAGCATTTTAGTTTGGAAGAAAAAATTCTTGTAGACATAAACGTGGGTAAATTTTTTGATGGAATTTCTTACTGACGTACAAATGACGTCACAGAGATGGTATTCATTAGGATATAAAAAAGTTGGCTTCTTTTGCACTGGGAAATATGGTATTGCTTTCTTGCCTAAGTTATTGTAGCATTCCCTAACATTCTATATCACAGCAAGTGACATATATATATATATATATATATATATATATATATATATATATATATATATATATATATATATATATATATATATTGAGCTGTTTGCATAACTACTTTGCCCTATCACGTTAGGAAACTTAACCAAGCTTACAAATAATTCTTTCCAGTGGCTTGTTATTGGAGCTGTCGCATCATACCAGCACAGTACGATTACAACTGCATTTACTTTCCAACTGCTTCCACACGGAAAACGGGACGTACGTCCTTTGACAAGAAGCTTCCGGGAGCGTTTTCCTAAGAAAATATTTCTAACGGTGCCTGGACGTACTCACTGATTTTCTTAAATGGCCGAGACAGTCATCCACTGTGTATTATTCGATGCCCACCTACAGTCTCATAAGAAAAACAAACGCATAAAAGTGGAGCATCACGAAATTTTCCCCGGAAGTCACCTTTTTACGCGCCGATGAGGTCTCTTGGGGAGCAACTGTATAGTTTAGTTATAAGACGCTGCGAAAAATCACGTTCGTGATTGTTGTAATTGTTGTCCTTGTTTTTTGTTGATGATGTTGTTGCAGTTTTTGTCTGTGTTGTTATAACGATCATGAAATCTTTTCAGAGGAAGCTTCTTGCGAATGAAAAAATACACCGAATATCGACGAACAGGTTCAAAAAGATTTAAACTGGGCAATACGCTAAGACCGTCGCTATAATTCCAATTTTCGCCCTATAAATCATGATTAAATAAATCATCTACAACTGATGTTACCCATAAGCCTATAGTGCGTATGTACAGTAGAATCACATTCGAAAATGTACTATAGTTACTATAGCATTAATGTAAATAAAAAACCGAAGTTCTAATTACTATCATCATAAATTTTAGTTGAAATATATAAATTATCAGAAACTGCGTCCAAAAACTCGAGTCTTTTTATTCTCATTACATGAATACGATGAGGAAAAAATCATGAAAATAATTAATCAATCACATTTATATACTGTTTGTGTACGTGGCTACAAAACATTAGAGGAGTGAGAAAGAATATTTTATGTCTCTTGGAAGGTTTCATCCTAACAGGTGGGAGAGAATGTTTCATCCTAACAGGTGGGAGGGAAGGTTTCATCCTAACAGGTGGGAGGGGAGGTTTTATCCTAACAGGTGGGATGGGAGGTTTCATCCTAACAGGTGGGAGGGAAGGTTTCATTCTAACAGGTGGGAGGGAGGGTTTCATCCTAACAGGTGGGAGGGAAGATTTCATCCTAACAGGTCGGAGGGGAGGTTTCATTCTAACAGGTGGGAGGGAAGGTTTCATCCTAACAGGTGGGATGGGGAGGTTTCATCCTAAGAGGTGGGATGGGGAGGTTTCATCCTAATAGATGGGAGGGAAGGTTTCATCCTAACAGGTGGGATGGGGAGGTTTCATCCTAACAGGTGGGAGGGAAGGTTTCATCCTAACAGGTGGGATGGGGAGGTTTCATCCTAACAGGTGGGAGGTGTGAGATCTCTTTTTCTTTGTCTTTCACTTTACTTCCTCTTGCTTCTTCCAAATGAACACCATATTCTTTTGAAGCTTGAACTTCAAGTCAAGGCTCCTGCGGGCTTGTTCCATATTAATCAGGTTCTTCTGCTGAATAATAATAATAATAATAATAATAATAATAATAATAATAATAATAATAATAATTCTCTCACATCTGTTATTTTTTCTCAATCTCTTCCTTGCCACTCCATTCAAACTGCGACCAACAGGAGTCGGATAACAAGAGGTGGTTAATTCACTGCGTAAGTCAAGAGAGTCATATGGGAGTTTTAGTATACAGGCCCATGCCTTTCCCTCCTCGTTGAGTTGGAAGATTTTACACAGGTCTATTCAGCTGGGAATTAAACGCGCAACCTATTGCGCTCCGAAGCCAGAGAAGAGAGAGAGAGAGAGAGAGAGAGAGAGAGAGAGAGAGGAGGAAAAAAAGTTACGTTCTGCAATATAGTGTTTTCGGATGGTTGGTCAATTTCACTTTCAGTTCCCTGTTGTTTGGGTGCCTGCAGTCAATTGGGTTTCCAGGTTTTTTTTTTTAAAGTTTGTGAATTCTGGTTTTGCGTTTCGGGCCTCCAAAAGCGTACCATTATAACTGATGGTTGTGAGCGAGTGCATGGTAAGAATTCCCTCTGGATTTCGTGTTATTACATATTTCGTCGCTTTCAAGCAATGGAAATACTAACCTCTTGAATGGAAAGTTTAAAGGTTTGACAGTGAGAGAGATGGGGGTGGCAGGAGAAAGTTGTTGCTTTTTTTTTTTTTGTAAAATAAGAAAACAGAGAGGGAGAGAAGGAAAGAAAGGGAGAAAGCGAGAGATAAGGTTTTCCTGTAAAATAGAGAGAGAGAGAGAGAGAGAGAGAGAGAGAGAGAGAGAGAGAGAGAGAGAGAGAGAGAGAAATGGAAGTCGTAGTTCATTTAAAAACAATAGTGAGTTATGATTGGTTTGTATGGTTTTATATGAAGCTATTCTGGAAAATGCTGACGTAGAAGGAGAGAGAGAGAGAGTTAAGATTATTATATGAAATGTTTAGAGAGAGAGAGAGAGAGAGAGAGAGAGAGAGAGAGAGAGATAATTTTGCAAAATACAGAGGGAGAGGGAATATTATAAATACATAACAGAAGTCCAGCACACTGGTACAGCTACAACATAAAATTTAGAAATGGATGTCTAACTAAGACAAATAATATTTCCATGTCACTGTTCCGACTCTTTGCAGCTTCACAGTTGTGAACAATAGACAGAAAAATACTGAGTCAAACACGACAGATTTTAGTACAAAGGAATAACAGCTTGCAATTTCTCCATTTCGTGCATTTTCTGCACCGTGGTTTAATTCTTCACTGGTTCTGTTAACGTGTGAAGTACATTCTATTTAATACGTTGCAAGTCGGAAAAGGACAAACTACAGAAAATAATAAAAGTTGATGATAAGTGTTTTCTTGTTGTTTCAAATCTTTGGATTTTTCGTACTTAGATTCATGTCTACTTTCTTCTTCACATTTTCTTTACACACATGAATCGTAGTTTATGGAATCTTGCCATATAAGTTTGTATGTAAATAATAATAATAATAATAATAATAATAATAATAATAATAATAATAATAACAACCTTTGTTTTCAAGCATTCATAAAAGACCGTCAGGATCCATTGACGGATTAGTTCTTTCCATGAAACTGATGTCGAAAGTGGAAAGGCTTCTAGAAGCTGAGCGTTTTGTGAGAATAGAAATAGAATTCCCACGATTCATCTTTAGGTTAAACAGAAAAAAAAAAAAGAAAAACTTACGGGGTGATGAAAGAGAAGCCTGTAAAACTAAGGAAATATTCAAGACGAAAAATGCATAAATCTAAAGCACACTTTTGCTTTTTCTTGTAGAGAACCGAAATGGTAAATGGTAAAGATTTTCTTTTGTGTGATTACGAGTAAATGTGCCGGAAGTTCTGACGTTCATTTCTTATCCGCAGTACTTATTATTCAAGGACTTACACGAACACTTTTTCTCCTCTCATTCCAGCAATTGATGAAAATAACCTAAACGCGAAGTAGATTAGAATCCATCTAACATATCCACGTGACTAATTGAGATATTATATATATATATATATATATATATATATATATATATATATATATATATATATATATATATATATATATATATATATATATATATTTCTAAAAAATAATATATTATATATATATATATATACATATATATTTCTAAAAACCTAAAATTATCTCCAGAACTCCTAAAAAAAAGATTTTCTTACTTTTCGTATTCATCTTGTACGTATTATGGAAAATGAACGCTGCAAAATTTATGCAACTCCGAATGCAAACTAGGATTTTAGTAGCCACGTAAAACAGATAAATTTCAGCCCTAAAGTCTGGCATCCGTTGTTTACCAGTTATATTCATACATTTATAGTTTTCCTGTATCGCTAACCAAAAAATTCTTTAAGTGTTCTCCAACTTATTTTTTTTCTTACTAATATTCCACTTTAATTCTTACTTCTTTGTTTCCAGTTACTAATGCTGTATTTTTTAAAATTTTAAAATACGAAAATGTAAGATAAATTTTCTGCCCTTGGTAACTGGCCTCTTTGGAAGGGTTCCAGGAAGAAACTTTTCAAAAAGAATTCTCGCTATTTCGTACGACCTGAATTATTTACAGATTCAAGGGATTTCATCAAAAGATGTCAGATTGATCACGCATGGTGACTCCCTTCCTGGTATCGTTTCAGGGTAAAACTTTTCAGAAAAAACCTGCCTTTTCCTCACGGCCGGAAATGTTCTGAAAGGCAAACGGAATGCCAAGTAGGCGTGAGTTAATAAACAGGACGCTAATGAAACTCAGAACATAAAATAATCATGTATTCTTTTCTGCGTGAAAGAGAATGAAAAAGCCATTCCTTCAGATGCTCCTGAAATTGGTCCACGGCGGAACCATTTGGTAAATGACTCTGTTGATACAGCGAGAAATGCATTTTCTCGTGAGTCTTGCAAGTTTTACGTTACGGTCTGATTGCCTGAATTAGAGGAAGGAAGGTGGGATTTTTTTTTTTATTTGACCCTGGAGTGGAATGTATGTCTTATGAAAAAAATTGCAGTAATTTCGCTAGAATATTTCATAATGAAAAATTGGTATACATTTCTATGAATATATTTACATATGTCGAATATGATGGATCAATCGAAAATCTTGGTAAAACACATAATGGGTTTTTAAAAGAAAAACAATTGTAAAACCGTAAGTATCACTAGCAAGATTAAACGCAGAAAAGTGAGTCAAACGACGACCAAAATCATAGATTGATCATGAAAGATTCTCAGACGATAATAAATCATTAACACAAATTTTTCTGATCATGGACATGACCATTGCAACCGGAACTCGTGTATTCTGGATTTGTGAATATATTTGACGTTTCTTTTAAAAATGTATTGATGGTTTTGTCCTTTTGAAATATCTAAGTGAAATTCTATCGACCTTCATCACTCCTGGTGCAATATTTCCGTAGCCAATGACAAAAGAAAAAAAGAAAAGTTGTCGTTTATGATGTTTAATAAGCTTAACAACTTTTTTTATATCATACGAGTAGAAGCGTGGTGTTTTCAAGCTTATGCTCATGAAGGGAAAGTCATGTTATATACTGGAAAAAAAAGTTTTCGTTTTGGGATGTTGTTATTTCCAAGCTTTGGCAATAAGAATGACGATAAAAAAGGAGAACGAAATCAGCCAAATAGTAATTGTTGCTGTATATACGTACATCGTTAAGGAAGAATTGTGCACGAGAAACTATGGGGTTGACCCGAATCAAATGTACTTGGATACCGAACGAAGCAGCGCATTTCTATTGTAAAAGGAAAGATATTGAGGAAACTGTTGCCTCACAGTTTCCCCGGCATTGGAGAAACGTCTTAATCTTAGTTAAAGGAATAACTGTCGGAGAGGATTTTCTCGTCTTAACTCTTTACCTTTCCCTCGTGATATGAGACTTGGTTTTGACGTGATGGGAACCTATGAATATAAAGTAGCTTTGTTAAGGAACCGAAAGCATTTTGCTTATCTCTCCCTGTCCTTATTTGTAAACACGCACGAACACACACATATATATATATATATTATATATATATATATATATATATATATATATATATATATATATATATATATATATATATATATATATATATATATATATATATATATATATATATATATATATATATATATATATATACATATATATATATATATATATATATATATATGTATGTATGTATGCATGTATGTATATATGTACATATATATATATATATATGTATATGTATATACATATACAGATCCACATAATTATATGCAAACACACGCATGCTCACGCTGGCAAGCCCACGGTTCTACAGGGCTCTAATCTGCTGCTTCCCTCCATGTGTGCAAATTTATGCACGTAAGAGAAAAAGAAAGATTAGAAAAAAACAAATTAACCACGTGCTCTCCATGAGTCACGTAATCTCACTCGCCATTCATTCTGAATCATTCTCGACAGGTGTAAAAACCAAGTAAACGAAAAATAAGCAGCTACGATAATAAAGGCAGGAACCAAGCGACGACATGCAACAATGGTGAGTGCATTACACAAGTCATCTTGAGGCCTAACGAAAATCCAAGCTGACAGTATGATGGGAACAAATACCGCCGTATACTGTCTGCTATCAATCAATATAGACGTCCCATTTCCTGGAGAGTAAAATAAGCCACCAGGCAGCTTGGTTAAAGAGGACCAACCTAGCCTATAAACAAACAACTAAAATGAGGACTGTCAGCCTCACCAACCTTCATATATTCGAATGACTATAACTTGCCTCTAAGAGAGACGGAGCATTTATCTTCAGGAAGGTGTTATCAAGATGCACAACTTGGGAAAGCACAGCCTGTCTCACAGTAGAACAGCAGCAGTGGAGATGGAAATGTTTCACTCTAAAAGGAAACCTAAGCACCTCGCTATTTTCAAGACCTTACGTATCAAGCAGAAAAAACGGTTGATTAATCTTCAATATGAAAAATCATCTATATTACCTATTCTAAAGCACCTCCGTGATTCTCTGACCCTTTCCAGTAATCACTTTACCATTCGCTGCTTAGACAGCAAGAGAGAGAGAGAGAGAGAGAGAGAGAGAGAGAGAGAGAGAGAGAGAGAGAGAGAGAGAAAGTCCATAGATCTCCATTCTAGCCTAACCATCGACACCTGCAAGTTGCATTAATCATTCCCATTAATCTTTAAATCCTTACTCTCACTCGATAAATCTTGAATTCGTTCTTACGATGTATAAATGACAAATGCCTTATTTTTTATATTCATTCACCTCTGAGGAAGAAAGCGTGTAAGGTTTTGAAACTTCCGACCTAATATAGTACGTTGGAATAAAATAGATTTTCTCTAAATCAGTGAACTCCTGCTTTCCCAACTGTACGCTGTAGATAAACAGCCTTTCTGCCAGTTAGAAGGAATTAAGAAGAAAACTATTAACAGCCAAGACTTTATTAATTTCTCTCTCTCTCTCTCTCTCTCTCTCTCTCTCTCTCTCTCTCTCTCTCTCTCCTTATACCCTTGGGAATTTAAACCGCTTATCACTCATGCAGAAGGCCGCCGCTTTATCCAATGCTTTATTGGTCTGAGGCTAAGAAAATAATTGTTGCGTATTGTATTTTCAGGCAATGTTTCCTGTCTAAACACACACACGCGCGCGCGCACGTACATACAAACACAACACACATACACACACACACACACACACATATATATATATATATATATATATATATATATATATATATATATATATATATATATATATATATATATATATATATATATATATATATATATATATACATGTATATATATATGTATATATATATATATATATGGATATTTGAAGAGAGAGAGAAAGTAGAGTGCTTATGTTCAAATCTGTTAGAATGTTCTCCTTGTAATTAGAAATAACCGAAAAATACATCTCAGCAAACATTTTTGGGGGGAATATCCGTGCCATGTGACCTGCCCTCACGAATTTGTTCAAAATAACTTTTCGGTCAAACCTGATAATAAATAAGCAAGCAAAGTGGTAAAGAGAACCTAAGCTACAACCTCGTTGGCAAAGATAACAAACAATGTGGCAAAATATTCTTTGTGAATTAACCTATTCTGCTGAATATTTTAACGAACATCCAGTTTTTTTAGATCATTCAGTTGTCGTGCTTTGGTATATAGAGTGAAAAATTTTAAAAGTTACACATATCAAAGTAGACAATACATACCTTACCTTATTTATGAAAAAAAAAATATATATATATATATATATATATATATATATGTATATACATATATATATATATATATATATATATATATATATATATATATATATATATATATATATATATATATATATATATATATATATATATATATACTCAAAATTAGCAAAGCCCGAAGAACTAGAGATTTAATGAGATATGTGACAAAAGAGTAACTGACAATCCTAATTAATTTCGAAAAACGTTCCTCCCAGTCGTACCCCATAACATAATTATGCCTAATCATGCGTACTGGACAACCAATATTCAAATTCAAAACTAGTATGAAATCCCGATAGCAGTTTTATGTATGAAAATTATATTACAGGAAAATGGAAGTAAATTGGGATGGCGTCAATCAGTGTTGAAACAAATGGTATTGTTCCTGTTGTGAAAAACGAAATGTATTTTCATGTAATGCGCGCTTCAAATGTTCAGTTACATACACATGTGCGTATTACGTAGAAATGTACATGTGTAGAAATGTACACAATTGAATAAAATAATCTTGGTCTCTCTCTCTGCTTACATTTTGTTCATTCACTTATTTTTTACTAGCTTCTAAAATTACAGCAGTGTTTAACATTTCGCCCTAGATATACGAATTTATGAAGAATGAATAAAGAATTCGTCAGGAATAACGTCTTGGAATATCAAAGAGTGTGCACAGATGAATTGTGAAGTATATTTACTGAGAGGAAGATGAAATTCAAGGAAAATCAATAAGTAAAGAAAATTCTTTAACGGCAGTCTCCAGAGATAGGGGACACTTTAGAAACAACATAAGAATTATAAGCATAGAATGAGATGAAGTTAAGTATACCTTAGTTTAACCAAACCACTGAGCTGATTAACAGCTCTCCTAGGGCTGGCCCGAAGAATTAGACTTATTTTACGTGGCTAAGGACCAATCTGTTACCTAGCAACGGGACCTACAGCTTATTGTGGAATCCAGACCACATTATACCGAGAAATGAATTTCTATCACAAGAAATAAATTCCTCTGATTCTTCATTGGCCGGCCGGAGACTCGAACTCGGGCCTAGCAGAGTGCTGGCCGAGAACTCTACCGACTCGGCCAACGAGGAACTAGAATGAGATGAATGTTGACACAAGAGGTCGTGATGAAATATATGGAAATTTGATTGAACAAAGCAGATTATAATATGGTGAGGGGGTGTGGGAAATGTAGTGACAAAGAAGTGACATGGTCAGGGTTTGAGAACAGGCCGAATTAAATTGAGGGCCGAGAGTATGAGAGAAAGGAGAGAGATCTGGGAAAACATTTGCATGTTCATATGATATTTAGGTGGCTAGGGCGAGAGGGCGAGAGAAATTGCTGTGATGACTGAGCGAGACAGACGCTGACATAGAAGCTGGCTATTTATTCATGAAGTCTAAAAGGGCAAGTTAAAGAGTTTAACAGAAACTGTCGAGTCCCCTGTTTTGATTTAAAAGTGGATGTAGAGATATGATTTAACTTACCTGTTCACAGTGTTATATAGCTTTATATCACCATTTCCTGCGTTCTTATTGTTATGGTGCTTTCCCAGTGAAGTCACGTAATTTTCGATCTGGCCACAAGTTCTGTGCCGAGCGAGTTCCCTAATTTCGTGGATATAGTGAGACCTAGCAATTATTATTATTATTATTATTATTATTATTATTATTATTATTATTATTATTATTTTGCTGACCTAATTTTACGTGGATAAATAAAACACGCCCAAAGATAGCAAGGACTTTCTAAGGAGGCTGCACCAGGATAATATACTTATGCGTGAAAAGATATGCAAATTAATGGAAGGGAAAGCAAGAAAAACACAGATGAGAATAATAATGCGTCTAAGAGATAAATCTGTAAGCTCATAAGCATATTCGTTGATAAACATGTACACAAAAATAAGTCAGTAATTCTAATGTCCCAGGTGTTTTAGAACAGCACTTCTAAGCCGCGTTACTTAAGAGTTAAATTTTAACACTTTTGTAATTTGTTCACTTTAATAATTATTATTAGGAATTTCATTACGGATTCTCAGTCGATTCGTTGATGGTATGAAGACATTTTTTTACCTTCTTCATAATATCTTAGTTCCATTATTATTATTATTATTATTATTATTATTATTATTATTATTATTATTATTATTATTATTATTATTATTATTATTATTATTATTATTATTATTCAGAAGATGAACTCGATTCATATGGAACAAGCCCACAGGGGCCACTGACTTGAAATTCAAGCTTCAAAGGAAAATGGTGTTCATTACGAAGAAGTAAGAGAAGGTAAATGGAATTACAGAAAGAGGCGATCTCTATTATTAAAAAGGAAAAAATAAATTAATAAATAGTTACGTAACGGTCAAATGCCTATGAAAAATAAATTCGAGAGAATAACACAATAACTGGACCTGTCACGCTCCATTCTATTCTTCTCTATGAAATTTCCATCTATTCTCCGCAATTTATTTTTTCGAGAGTAGAGAAGAGTGTGTTTATTTGGTTCTTACAAGGCGTCATTACAATGAACAGGTAGACATAGAAGTTCATAGAAATTTAACGAACACTTTCATAGAAACGGGTTGTGGTCCCAGTCAGCTTACCTGGGGAACGCTTGTACGTTCGACCCTACCGAAATGATCAGTTCTATCGCCCACAAAATCCCGGGACAAATGATTATGGAATTATTCAGGCCTGTTGCGGGGTCGTTTCAAATTCAAACATACATTTCATGAGGTTTGCTTACCAATAAACAGAAAATAAAATAACAGACCCTTCATCGAAAGCCACCGGGTTGGTAGAACGTTAAATGATTGTGATCGTCCTGTTACGCTGTGATTTCATTTTTATGAACCTGTTGTTTATCTCCGAATATCTTGGTTTCCGTGGATATGAAACAAAGTGAGATAGAGTAATGCATCATTTCGGTAGTATCGGGTATAATGAACTTACCGAATATGCTGAGACGCTTAAGAGAGAGAGAGAGAGAGAGAGAGAAAAAACATAAATTATTGGGTAATCTTGTTACGTACAAGGGCACAGGCAAACCAGTAAAAACTTATAAACACAAGAAAACTGAAAAAGTCGAATGGCAGTCTTCACGGAACTACCGCCTTTAATTACAGACAAGTTATGTTTAATCCTGCTTCTAAAAAAGAATATCCGGTTACTTGGTTCTTTTGCTGACCTTCCAAAACCCACATATTTTCTTTTGTGTAATAATATGTATGAGTGAATTAAAACAGTGGTTAATGACTGACAGATTATTAAATGAATGCGATTGAAAAATTATACTTCAAATTGGTTAACGGGAAACGGGCTTTGCTTGCAGTAGATTCGACTTCGTATATTATCTGAATTGAACTTTCCATCAGATCTACTTCGTTACACCGTGATTGCAGGAAGAAATAGCTATATAAAAAAGACCAAAGAAGAGAAAAAAGGATTTCTGGATGAAAAAAAACAAATGGATCCAGTGAAATCCTTTCAGGATTTAATAAACGTGTACCGCTTAGAAACAAAGGCATTTTTAATTATAGTATAAAAATAGACTAACGAGCCAAAAGCATTTCAATTCAAATCATGTTCCATAATCCTTTTGTATTATAAAAAATGGAAATAGAATTGAGTAATCCTGAAAGATACAAAAATGGATTACCAGTCACGATGACATGCGTGGCAGCCCGACTTTCGAATTAAAGCAACTGTTCTATTTCTCCCAATACTCTGTTATTGTCCCTTTCTGGTAGGCATTTGAGGATTACAGTCTAATCCGTTCTTGAGTTTTATATCGACTATTACTGTCCTCATTCGGTTTCTGAGAAGAGTAGATTTAAAATCATTATTCCTCGTGGTGCTGTAAAAAAAAAAAACATTGATTTATTTAACTACTTATTTATTATCCGACATGTCACAGTGACAACTCCTAAGCAATAGGCAATCATTTTCAAAATGTGATTGCATCCCATTTAATACTAAACACTTTAAACTCTCTGGTGTCAGTTAAGAGTGTTAAAAAAATAACTAATAATGAGAGCGAAAAGAAAAAATAATATGATTCAGGTTTTTAGTTACGTCCTCAAAATATTGCAGTATGCATTGGCATTTTCACTTGCACTAAATTAATTATTTCTTGTTATTGCTTCAGTTGTCTCTGTTCTTGGCGTTCTCTTTCGTGCTCTTTTCAGTTGTAATTTTATCTTCATTAATTGAACTGATGTGCAAATAAACATTCTGATTCGGTAAGTTTTAAGAGACGAGACTTCCTTCTCGTTAAGTAGTCTTCTCATTCATTATTTTCAGCGCTCACTGTCCCAGTCATCTTTGTTTAGGTAAAATCAATCGTTTGCATGCTTATGAGTTTTCGTCAATTTTGTTTCCTGAATATTATGAACTTTTGCCAGTCTCGTAAAGTTATTTCACTTCTAGCCAGAACAATGGAAGCATTGCTGCAAACTCATTGGAAATATGTAAATCACTTTTTCTTTTGAGTTTAATGTTTCTCGTAAAATAGGGCATAAAAGAAACAAAATGAAATTTGATAAGCCGACGGCCGATGTGTATTCGTTGAGATATAAAGGCCTGTTAAATTTTCTGTTTCATTTATTGGGGTTATATATATATATATATATATATATATATATATATATATATATATATATATATATATATATATATATATATATATTAATACATATACATATAATATATATATATATATGTGTATATATATATATACTCTTTGTGTGTGAACGTGTGTATGTTCGTGTGTGTGTGTGTGTGCGTGTTCTCTAATGAATCTTCCTTTAACCCACAGTAAGGGCAGGACAGGTTACAAAGAGATTCGTCGAGGGGAATATTGAAACAAAGAGAATATTTTACGAAAACCCTTATTACTTTCCCACTTGCATGAGAATTTGGTTGATAATGACATTTCTCTCAATGTTTAGTGGTTAAACCGCATTCACGTTTTGTATGAAAGTTCTCTCTCTCTCTCTCTCTCTCTCTCTCTCTCTCTCTCTCTCTCTGCTTCGGTCTAGCTGTGTGCCTTTTTCCTTTTATTTCTCCCTGCCTCTCTCTAGATCTCTCTCTCCGCCGTGTCTTAGAAAGCCTGCATGCTCTCTCTCTCTCTCTCTCTCTCTCTCTCTCTCTCTCTCTCTCTCTCTCTCTCTCTCTCTCTCTCTCTCTCTCTGTCTAAAAATATTAGTCTTTCAAGGGTTATGGAACACATTCCTCTCTGGCCCCAGCCATTCTCTCACGATTGTGAGGCGAAAAGTGTCTAAATTGCGATCTTTCATCACTGCCGAATCCAGCGTAAAAGTTGATATATCTTCTCTAAAGCTCCACCTTCCAAAAGTTCTATTATCGGATAATACGGAAGACTAAGGAATTGAGTTTCCAGTTGCGACAAGCAAGGAAGGCTAGGTAGGAACGTCCGACTTTCCTTAAATATCCGAAAGAAATGACGTGTGGGAGAATGGTGAATGTTAATCCAAATACGAGGTAGGATTTCAGTCTTCGTTACTGATGGTTATACTAACCATTATTTCCAAGGGGTCGTAAATAAACTTTTAGGGTAACATTCTGGGTTCTATTGTATAAATGTTATTTTTCAACGAGGCCAATGGAAGACAAATATCAGTAAGCAATGCAGGAGACGTGCCCACACATACATACATATATACAGGAAAGTCTTATGTTATCGCATAACGTTATGTAGTTTGATGAAAACAAAGTTGTATTCAACACTGACGTTTTATTAAGACTGATATCATGTCAGAGTTACTCTTCACTTCAAAGAAAATACGAATTAACCCAACAGTCTACTACGTTCCAGGTGCACTGCCACATCAAACTTTCAGCAGAGCTCCTGACACCTTCCTTGTTCTTTATCTCCCAGTTACGTCCTCTACTTATTTATGAAAATAGGACTGTTCCATTTCTCAGCCAACCGTACATCATATGATCGGTGCATCAACATCTGTAGCAAGGACAAAACCTGGTTAAAGTCTAGATTTGTCCAAGTTCGTTTTGAAGTGTTAATGATAATGGCGTTTTCATATTTTTCACGTTTCAACTATATTGTGTATATTTTGTCATTTTATTTGTTTTTAGTACTTGTAGATAAAGGGGTATGTTTTAAAAGTATTTTTATGGTGATAACTGTAGCACAATTAAAGTTGTCTTGGCTTTTACTGACTCTTAGCAGTTACCTAAAGTGAAGTATGTATGCATATACTATATGTATATATATGTGTGTGTGTGTTTGTTTGTAGTTATATATATATATATATATATATATATATATATATATTAAAGAATTAAAGAGAGAGAGAGAGAGAGAGAGAGAGAGAGAGAGAGAGAGAGAGAGAGAGAGAGAGAGATTCAGACCTATCTATAATATTAATATCTGGAAAAAATCTTATTGGAAAGAAGTACGAATAACCGCCGAAGTGGCAACACCATTAAGAGTATTAGCAAAACACTATCTCGCCTCTACTTCTTTTTTTATTTCAATCTGGCCGAGTAATCAATAACAATCCCCAAAAACGTAGAAGAATCTATGTATGTTATTATACATGAAAAATACCATGATTCTATTGTCCAACTTAAGATGATGAAGGAGTGAAATGCCTCAACTCAGCAATCTTCTTTTGCCGTAGCTGTACTGTAGACCCGGTCTTCAGAATAGATGAAGAACACTCGTGAAGGACACTCGTATGAATAATAAATATAAGAGGACGTTCGTCGAAAACTTGCTTTCTTTTGATCTCGCTGTCCTCAGTCCCTCGGAAAGTGTGCTTCACTCGTCATGAATAATAAAGATGAATTTTTTAAGTTTTTGAAACTGCGGTTGTAATCAAACATTCTATAGAGAGAGAGAGAGAGAGAGAGAGAGAGAGAGAGAGAGAGAGAGAGAGAGAGAGAGAGAGGGCAGTAAATGGGAAGCAATTGCCTAAATGTAATGAAAAATGAGTATCGAGATAATGTATTCTGCTTCAAGTGTCACAGACTCACACACATATGCGCGTATGTGTGTTTATGTATATGCATGTATGCAAACGTGTATATATGTATGATTATATAAACGTAATTTTTATTCAGAAAGACATGCAGGGCTCAATGCGGAGCATTCTTAGATAAAAAATTATCTATTTTTTGGGTTGAGGTACCAGTACTCTTAGAATGTCTCTCGCTAGATCAAATTTTATTGGAAAAAAGTAGTAAATAAAGCCTTTTTTTAGTATCGTATAGCTGTAGATTTAATTGCCAAACGTGTCGCAGAGAAGCTATATAAAAAAAAAAATAATTCTTTTCCCTCTCCTTGAAAGACAATACGTGAAAGCTGAGGAGGCAAACATTGCCTCTTTGTCATTAACAAAATCAAAGGTGAGGCACTGAAAATTATTTTTTTTTTTTTACTTATAAGTATGCATTCCATCGGTTCATTTTGACTAAATTATGCTTTGGAGCCAGTATATATATATATATACATATATATATATATATATATATATATATATATATATATATATATATATATATATATATACATATATATATATACATATATATATATATTGAATTTTTATCAGATCACCGTGACATTTTATATACAAACATTAAGCTACAAATGCCACTTAATATCCAATTCACTACTTCAGGAATGTCACCAAATGTGTGAATGCGTGTGTCTATATATATATATATATATATATATATATATATATATATATATATATATATATATATATATATATATAAATTAACTTTGTCACATACACAATTGTTTTGTGCATTAGTGCAAACACTTACAGGACCTCAATATCAATATCTCCACTGGATACCATCCAGTTTGAATGAGGTCCTGTTTGTTACTATATATATAATAATATATGTATATATATACATATGTATATATGTATATATATATATATATATATATATATATATATATATATATATATATATACATACATTCCGCGTATTTGTGTTTATAGTGAGAGAGAGAGTAAGAAGTTCTCGGAATTTCTTATTTCCCCGAACAAACTTTTCTAATCCATCTGCCAAATGCAATTTTTCCTATTGCATTTGCTCCTTGCAGCGTGTGTCGTATTTTGCAGACTCCAGACATTTAGTACTGAGACTGTGTCTTTCAGAAAGATTTCGCTTCGTTGCGCTGCAGAAATTATACAGAAAATGAAAGTTAAGATTTTTCTTCTCTATGCTTTTTTTTTTAGCAAGAAAAAATCACATACACATTTTCAGTTACATTTAATATTTTTTTTAACACCATCTAAAAAGCTCCTTTCATTTACGTTGTATCACTTTTGATTAAACATTTATAGTTTTCTGGTTCTGTTTTCTAGATTTTTCAACGAAAATAAATTGACACTCACTTGTTATAATCTATTTCCAGATAATACGTTTAAAAATCTCTGCTATGAGTTTTCTTTTAAAACGTTTAAAAAGTCCTTGCCTTCTCAGAGAATATAAAACAATGGCAAAAGGAATGTTAGTGAATAAATATGACAAAAGGTGAAGCAATGACAAGCTCTTGAATCAGCGTCAGGCACTCCAAAATCAAAATGCAACTTTGTGCTCGAGATGCAAAAAGGTTCAATCTCTCTCTCTCTCTCTCTCTCTCTCTCTCTCTCTCTCTCTCTCTCTCTCTCTCTCTCTCTCTCTCTAATGCACCATATCCCACTAGAGAGGTGACCCTAGTAGAGTCTTTTTTAGATCTCGTTAGGAGGAAATTCCCCTAAGCGGCGAAAGTAAATGATATAGCATAGACATTGCTACTCCAGGGGTACCCGTCGTCTTGTCAAATATATCAAATATATCTGAAGGCTTAGGAACACCTGCTAAGAGGTTGTGCACTCCCCCCGGGGGGGGGGAAGGAAATTCCCCCTGAAAGGTAAATGGGCCGCCTCTATGACCAGTTGCTGCTGCTCTTTCAGTTACGTGGGTTACTAGAAGGATATATTATTATTATTATTATTATTATTATTATTATTATTATTATTATTATTATTATTGTTCAGAAGAGGAAACATACTCATATGGAACAAGCCCACAGCGCCCATTAACTTGAAATCCAAGCTTCCAAATAATGTTATGGTGTTCTTTAGGAAGAAGTAAGAGGAGTAAAGGAAAATACAGAAAGAAGAGACCCCACTTATTAAAAAAGAAAAAAAAATTATTAATACATTAACAAATAGATAAAAATGTATTAAAATGCAAGGAGAAGAGTATTAAGGGAGTAATATATTGCACCTTCGCTTGAACTTCTGAAGTTCCAACAGCACGACTTTCTCTGGGAGGCTGTTCCCACAGTCCAGCGGAATGCACGAAACATGATTTACTCAAGAAAAGTTGGAACTCTCGCCAATAAGCGGGACAAAGGTGAAAGGACATCGTGTACAAGAATGGAAGGATGAAATACGATTGCGTCCAGGATAGCTGTAATGTATAAAACTAGGGAGAACTAGTGACGTTAGAGAGAGAGAAAATGTATTAATTTGAGGCTCGTATGGGTAACATTGAGTGCAGAAGGGGAAATCGTTCTAATGGTGAGGTTATATAGTACAGGTATGGAAAACAATGAACGTGAAAGAGAAAGTTTTGGGGTCTGACCCTGTAACTGACTGGATTTGAAAAGTATTAAAGGGGGTTTTACTTGGTTATTTACATGCAGAGGTTAATGACAGAAAAGGAGACTTTGATGACACGACTAGATTCCCTGGCGTAATTAATAACGTAAAAGGACTAGCGAAAATGTGTTCGGAAAGGGAACGTGATTGTATTAAGTAAATGGTTTCTAAGAAACACTCATTTGCTTGCTTATTAAGGAGACAATGGTGTGGATTTTTGTTGGATAAAATCCTAGTGAAGAGTAGATGAAAGAGCTAGGCTCTGAATGTAAAATGTGTTCGGAAAGGGAACGTGATTGTAGTAAGTAAATGGTTTCTAAGAAACGCTCACTTGCTTACTTATTAAGGAGACAATGGTGTGGATTTTTGTTAGATAAAATCCTAGTGAAGAGTAGATGAAGGAGCTAGGCTATGAATGTACTGATGAGAGAAGGAATGCCTACAAGTATTTCTGCTCATAAATGCTTAGTTCAGCAGAAGTTGAGATATACAGGGGAGCAAGTTGTAGAAGAATTGGTGAGAATGTAGGAGTAATTCAGTTGATATTAATGAGTATGGTAAGTGGAAAGTGAGGAGGCGCCTAATGAGAAAATAAATAAAAAAAAAAAAAAAATTAGGGTTAAGGATATGTGGGCAGTAGGAAGAAATAAGTGACATATGAGATCTTATGGCTAACCATAGGGTCGAAAGAGTGATTTTATGAGTATTAGAGCGTAGGAAGAGGAACACAGTATTATCTGGTGGGATAAAGCTTAAACAAATATGGCGGCCGTTATGTGAGGCGCAACTGCATAGCAGAAGAGAATATATTATACAAGAGAATGGGTGGGAAGTCAAAACTAAAATATGAGGATAAAACGAAAACAAGCAATAAATGTTGAGAGGGGGAAGGCGTTCAAAACTTACAAGGACAGCCAATAATACCACTGCACTGCGGAAAAGTAAATGCAGGGAGGAAAAATAATGAAATGGGTCTCAGAATAAACGTTGCAAGTGGAGAAATATTTTTTGTTAATGCAGTGTTGAGCTGAGTATTTGAAATTCTGTTGAATGTGGAGGATAGAATCCA
>NC_089784.1:5263003-5298003 GCF_040412425.1 Macrobrachium rosenbergii | reverse complement strand
AAGAGTTGGTTGAATTTACTTTCGCGAAAATTAATGATCGTTAAACTTTGCCAGTATTTCTTTTCAGCTGCATGAAGGACATAAGAACTCACTTATTAAAGTAACTGACGCTGATTCTGAATGTCCGAAATTGTAAGAGAAAAAGATTGTAAAAATAGTGAAGACAGTTTCCTTTCATAACTATTCCCATGTACAAATCAAACTATAGCCATAAGTTCACTTTTATAGTGGACATATAGTACAGGGGATGTTGGCTATAGCACGCAATAAAAAACATTCATAAAAAAAGGAAAGTTCTGTCTTGCCTACCATTTACCTAGTTTCAGTGGCGTTCCATTTCTATGAAATAAATCAGCGCAAGAAGAGGATTCTTCGGGAACTGAAAACGTCCATGCAATGCCATTCATTTCTGGTACTTTCTTGGAAGCTATAAAGTAGATAAAAATGTGATGTCAGTAAGAGAGAATAAATGAACCTGAAAGAGCTGAGAGCTCAAAACTTTGAGCATTTTCAGATGAAGTTTTTAAAGAGAATATCAAACTGGGGGATTTATCTCCGGGCGTGATTGATAGCACACCGTAACCTGGCATCCAGGAGTGACTGAGGCTAGTTCCTTGACACAAATCTGTTAAAATGGTTCTTCATTTGAACCTTCTTTCATGTGCAGTTTTATGGTTCAATACAAATACCCGAACTGACACGTTTATGGCCCAAACACACAAACATACACACATACACACATACACACATATATATACAGTATATATATATACATACATACATATATATGCATACACACATATATACACATATATATGCATATACACACATATATTTATATGTGTGTGTATGCATGTATGTATGTATGTATACACTTTAAGTCACTAGTTAAATGATGGCTGTAGCAGTGTATACTTTCATTTGCTTTTTCTGGGAACCTAACGTTCTACTGTCAAAATCTGACCTATAACAGTTATTGAGGAAAATCCGTGTTCGTTTTTCACACTTTTTCTCCCAGTCAGCCTTGACGAAATTGTCAGTAGCATATAAGAATCATTACACGAAGGACCCAAATAGAAGCCAAAAAATTGTATACGCGCAATCTTCATAGAAACAGCAGAGAGAATATTTGACTGCAATCTTTTCCGAAACTATTCCCTACCCGTTTCTAGGATTTTTATTTGCCGATATCCCCGAGCAATGCGTACTCGCGAACATTGTTTTGAGTGACATATTTCATATTTTTCATATTCGTCAGGGGACTGCATGCAAGGAAAATACGGGGAGAAAGTAAGCCGCTTCCATGTTTTTCAGGAAAGAATTTCCGTTTCGAAAAATATATATAAATTTTTGTGTGTGTGTGTGTGTGTGTGTGTAGATAAGGGTCCTGTGTTTTCAGAGGTATAATTGGTACCCTTCTCGGAAGCAGAGGTGGCGTTATAAATTTCCTGCGTCATCCTGACAGTTGCACTAGTTTCCGTTTCAATTACCAGTAAGCACCGTTGAATTAATTGGAATATCTTTATTATTTAAGCTTATACTTATGTGTATACACTATTTGGGACGGCCTTACCTCTCTCACGCCCAACCTCTCTTTAAATACTTATTTTTGTTTTCAGTTTCCAGTTTCTAATTGAACTCTCCTACGTACTGGATCTAGTGTACCATTGGTGACTGAAGGCTGAAACATCTGTTAACACAGGACAACAAATGAAACAGTATAGAAATAATTGTCATCTTTTCCTTCCGGAGTTTTGCCTTGAGGATAGGAAGAATAAGTTTTTATTCATATCATTTGCGTTGCATATTAACTTTGATAGGTGTACATTGCTATTTTTCAAATTACTCTAGGTATTTTGTAACAGGTTTATGCACATATTTTCTCTTTGTTCATCTGCCTATCAATATTTTATCAGTTTGAAATTATTATTGGTATATTGTTACAAATCATTAGAACACTGAACCTATGGTCCTATGGCACCCTACAGTTTTTCTAGTATTGATGTAGTTTAGCTCATTGATATCCACAGTCCAAACATCTATACCAGACATTTTTCACTTTGCACTTTTTTGCGCTCAATCGGCGACCGTCTGCTTCAGAGATGCATCCTAATGCCACCTGCCGGCGTGACGTCAAATCTCGAGTCTAGAGAAAAGTAAACAAAGTCTACAACATGCCTTCAACGAAGATGATTCGAGTTTATCTGATGCTGTGACGCATTTTGGCCTGAATACTCTCATCAGCTGTCCAACAGCCTTAATTTTCAGATGATGTTGAGTTTTACTTAGGTCTTTATCCTAAGCAATAATCAGTATCATCAGAAAATTAAGGTATCCTAAGGATGTTTAAGTTTACTTAGGTTACTGTTGTACGTTTCTTTTATCATTTATTAATTCTGTTGCAAACCGTATTTGTATTTAAAGACCTTTTACAGCAAAACTGTGTACGTCATTCGGCAATCAATTCTAACGAAATTGGTAACTCGTTTTACGGTTCCCCGAAAATCCTTTGATTCCCCTTGGGGAAATTCATCCCTGATTCATCTCCATTCTTTGAACCAAGAAATTAATCACTGTTAACTGGATGCTGGACTAAAGGAGAATTACTTCCTCTAATTGTATCTATTCCGTCTAATTTTCCACATCGCCACGATTACCATGTGGGCGAGAAGGGAGTTCATGCGTGTGCTCTTATTTCTTCCAGCAGCGCTTCAGTTGTTGTTTATAACTTTCTCGTACATATATATTTTTCCACGTCCTCAGATATCTTGGATACGCTTATCACTGCAGGGCGTTAAACCCAAAACATAGAAGGAAATGAAGAAACCTTGACTCTAGTGATACGTCAGAACGAGGTTACCATTATCTGTTCGAACGCGGAAGAGAAAACTCAAGGCCCATTTAAAGGACTTGATAAAAGCCTTCTGTCGAGTGGAATCAAGTGGGATCAACTTCAAAAGGAACAAAACAAGTCCTGGAACACTGCTTCTGTTTTCCTGTCTTCTCCTCGTTCTGCTACAAATGTTTATTCTGCCGAAAGCGATGAACATCTGAAACCTTTTCCTCCTCAATGTGAGTTATCGCACACTTTACGTTTCTGCATCGGGTCTTTGAACTTTCTCTCTCTCTCTCTCTCTCTCTCTCTCTCTCTCTCTCTCTCTCTCTCTCTCTCTCTCTCTCTCTCTCTCTCTCTCTCATTATTATGCTAGCTTGCTTTATAATGAAATTTTACCTTTCGTGTGAAAATTGCATTCTGTAAAAAATCCCGTCAGCAACAATAAACAATTAAGAACTATCTGATGCGTATGATAACGACTACTTAACTAGAATGAACCTTGCAAACGCATCCGTATATCAGTATATATGTAGCTGAGATTTATGACAACTTCGCAGAGAGTTTTCTTATTTTATTAGTTCAAGTCGACGAAATTTTCCCCAATTCAGGATGCAACGGGAAGAGCAGGGGACCAACATCAAAACGTAGCGAAGAGTTATGTTAATATGACTATATAATATCTCAAGACATTTGGAGACTATGGTCTCGGCTATTTGCATAGCAATTTGAAAACCCACAAAGCTGGAAATCCTCCCTTCTCTATAATTGTTTGATCGCTGCGTCTTCTTATCACCTGTGAAGAGGCTGGCTCACATCCTGACCTTTTCTTACATCACAGAGCATTGCTATTTATCGCAGAATTCGGCTGACACACAAAACAAAACATTAACATCATGGCGTCCATCAGTGCAGAGGTCGCTCTTGACTAATGTGCGTATCAACATGCTCATAATTTTCATCAGGAAAAAGTACAAGAAGAGGAAGACAATTTTAAAATCAGTATCCTATAGGATACAAATGGAAGCTCTTTATGAACTTCTCAATTGGCTGCTTAGGAGAGAGTAAGCTATTCCGTTATTTTGAAGTCCCCATATACAACTATTTTGTCTACGAGACACATTCGTGAAGAGCGCTGAGGAGGATGCCATACGATGCCCTAAGAATAATTTCGAGAAGTCCGGTATCCATTTTACTTACGAAGATTGCAACCCCAGCCTGCTTACAGTCATGGATGTCCTGATAAATTTCCTATGCAAAATCACTGGCGTGAGTGCATATATCAGACGCAAAAATACTGACATTGCCTTAAAAGAGGTAGGGATTTCCTCAAATGCACCATGTTACCTACATTCATCGTGTCCTCTCACAGTCGCCCCGCTGCAGAAGTTGGAGTATGTTGTCCAACAGCCAACTGGCGATGGTTTCCCCAATACAGTCGACGTAAAACCTCCAAACATGTTTTGGGCTACGAGACCATTTGGTCAGTGATTACTACACATTAGGCAATCGATAATAGAAAGAAAATCTTACCCATTGCAAAAATTTTAAGCAATTCTGAAAATGACTTCAGTGAAAAAAGAATGTTTATTATCCACTTGAAGATATCAATTTTACTTTTGCGCTTGTATATATTTCATTTTAACGACTTTTTGTCTTTTTTGTCTAGATTCCACTATGACTCTGAACTCTCTTTCTTCTTTATTATATTTCCGTTCTGGGTTATCTCTTTTTTTACACTGTTTGTAAGGCCTGCCAGATTCTAATATCGGTACTGCCCTAAACCACGGGGCCCATCTAGATACGAAAGGTTATCCAAACAGCCATTCCTGGAGAAGGTCCTGGATCCGACGAGCCAAAGGCGTTGGCAAACAAGGCTTCCTACTGAAGGATAAGTAAACACAAGGGGAAGAAATGTAAACAGAAGAAAATGTGAGGTATAAAAAGCTGTTACCAAAAAAAAAATTAAGAGGTAAACAACAATTTCGGATATACTATTTGTGGGGAAAGAAGCTGAAACATTTCGGAATCGTCAAAATAAACATCCGGGGATTATAAAATGTTTATATCCGTTCTTCAGATCGCCGAAGGTTTTCAGATATACAGTTCTCCTCGGATATTGAATTTAGTCATACGAAAAGGATTTAGTACCATAAAAGACAAAAGATGATCTGTAAGATGATCCTAAGAACTATAGAGTCTAAATTACGTATGAAAGGAACCGAATCATCTTGTTGTACTGTACAATACTCGAGTGCGACACTCTTATGATTATCGGAATCTTTTGTATTCCTGTGCTTTTGTTTCCATACACAAAATAATTTGTTATTTATTGCTAGCTATTGCATTAGCATAAATCACACTGAATGTAATAGGGAAAAGTAGAATACGTTGCCGTGTGACTATCACTCGTTTCCTTGAATGCAGAGTGATAGTAATATCAACGATCGATATTGCAAAACATTTTTTGAATTCCTGAGCTTTTCCTTTTAACTTTTTATATGATTGTTATCAATACGCTCATGCTTTCAATTAAAGACGGTAATATACGTGTCCAACTCCTTGAAAACGAGAATAAGAGGAAAATTATGATACATAAAGTACGTTCTAGCAAGAAGTTGAAGGATACTTTTAACACAGTAATGTTAAATCCAGGAAATCGTTTGGTTTTTTTGCAGCCTCAGTTTAAAAGCAAATCATACTTTAAATTCCAAGCTCATCAGTATTTGACAGTTAAATTCAAAGTTGTTTATGAATCAGTTTTCTTTCTCTAAAATAAGTATAAGAAATCTTTCGTTTTCATATACAGGGATTTCTCAGCTTCATCTTCATTAATCCGGAGGCCAGTCGGATTTGAACTAATCCCCACGCTCCCCTCTTCCTCCTTTTTCTCATAATAAACCATTTTTTTTTTCTAACGGCGACGTTCCACTCTCATTTTTCAAGACATTATTTACTTTACTAAATAGTAAAGTCGGTCTTCGTATCTTTCGTTCACATGCTTATCCAGTTTATCAACTTTTATTGTCTTATCACAATAGTATTTTAGACAGCTTTCAAAACCTCATTTTGCGCGAGACAAATCGACTTTGGAGTGAAATATACATTACTTCCTTATTACCTTCCGTCTTCATCCTTACCCATTTTATCAGAATGTGAGACCTTATTTTTGCAATGAACATTTACAACGACATTGATGAGAGAAAAATAACTGTAGAATTCATTCCTAATGGCGCGGTGTGTGAAGGAACAAGATTTTTCTTTCTTGTCTTAAACGAATCGTATCGTCTCCGGGGAATCTTAACTTGTAACCCCAAAGGGATCGGGAGATGGATGACCTGGAATTTTTTTATTTCCAGGTACTGCTGGAAGTGCCATTAATCTGAGCTTTCCAGGGCATGTTTTACTTTTGTCCCCTCGGGATACCTTAGAACCTCTCCACTGAAGGAAAGCGTCTTCTGCTGATGAATCACTTCCTTTCAATTGTCGCAAAAAATTAAGTATGTCTTAGTTTAACCAGACCACTGAGCTGGTTAACAGCTCTCCTAGGGCTGGCGTCGAAGGATTAGATTTATTTTACGTGGCTAAGAACCAACTGGTTACCTAGCAACGGGACCTACAGCTTATTGTGGAATCCGAAACACATTATGACTAGAAATGAATTTCTGTCACCAGAAATAAATTCCTCTAATTCTTCATTGGCCGGTCGGAGAGTCGAACGCTGGGCCAACAGCGTGCTAGCCGAAAGCTCTACCCACCCCTCCAATGAAGAGCTAAGTTGGTTGTCCCAGTTAGTTGGAGAGTGACCTCTTATTTGTTTTGTTTTTTTGAGTTATTAAATAGTCTTTGGTATCTATTGAATATCAATGTATTAATGTTTCTTAGGAAAAGATTTACTTGAAAGTAATTGTGAATAAGATGAAGAACGAAACGTATAGAGAAGGAATATTTCATACCATCGTTTTGTACTCAGTGAAAGAAAAGTAACTTGTCAAGATTAGTGTTTTGTATAGAAACCGCAAACATTTGTGTCGCTAACCAGATATTCAGGAAGTTATTTGTATAATTTCTAATCCATTACAGTTCAGGTCACGTTGTTTATAGTTTTCCAGTTTCGGATTCGAAATTGCACATACGAATAGATTATGTATATCTTATCCATTCTGTCTCTGCTTCCTCATACATTCCACACAAAGCAATTAATGAAAGGAAAGAGAAGGTTATACGTAATACGACTTTTTTCGAATGCTTTAGAACATTGAATGTCTATTACTCTTCATTTATACCAGTTTTCAGCGGCGTTAGAGAGTGACAGTTACTCATATGTTTACTGTATGTTTGTCCCGAAGTAAGGGTAGCCATTGCTTTTATCCTGAGAAAATAATCCCAGGAATATATATATATATATATATATATATATATATATATATATATATATATATATATATATATATATATATATATATATATGCATGCACACACACACACACACACACACACACACACACACACACATATATATATATATATATATATATATATATATATATATATATATATATATATCATATATATATACTGTATTTAGGAGAACCGCCGTGAGTGGGGAACTTCAAGTGAGTAATAATAATAATACGAGACTTTAGGAGCAAGATTTTACACGCAGCAAAAAGATGGTAGTAGTTATGTGAGACCGACTAAGGCATATAGTAAAATAAAATGAACGGGACTGGAGATTAAATTAACTATAATGCTATTGAAACATCATAACGCCTTTAGAATTATTATCAAGCATTAATAATCTCTAGTCATACTGTAGTTTTAATACCTGTAATTCTTAAATGTTAAGAAGCTTTCGCGCTTTTTCTGAAGCCGAGAAGCACTTTTTATAAAGTATACGAGAGCTTCTTAGTACTTAAAACTTAAAACTTACAGCTTATATGTCGGTAACACGGCTTTGTCTTCTGAATTATCAGTCAGTCATAACCGTAATGAAACGAGTAGAGAGAGCAGTAATATTTAGTTATGATTTTACTTTTAAAGTTTCTCCTTAAAATTTTATGTTATCTGGTAGTATGTAAGGCTGCACCCTTGCAAAGTTATCAAGAGACCATTGAAACAGTATTCTGCTAATTTATTTCATATTGAAATTAACACCATGTAATTAGAATTACTATGCCTTGTTGAAAAACTTTCTTGCCAATCTCATTTTTACCACATAATGACCGCTGGTGATTAGAGGCAGTAATGCAAAATGAATTGATTTACGCTTTGATGCAGACATGTTGATTCGATGCGATATTTACTCAGTAATAAAAGATTAATGTCTGAAATTCCAACTGGAGAAAGTGAGAGTGAGCCTCGTTGCAAAGTTAATGGGGAGAATTAATCGTTTAAACAAACTCGCTTCCGTTGTTTCAGGAATGATCAAGTGAACGGTAGTCAGATTATGTAGTAGAAACGTACCATGCTTCTTTTCTCAGGTATATAATCCTTTTCTTTTCTTGCAGTTATAAACGTTTCCATGACCGTACCTTCCAAATTTAAGATTAGTTTGATATAGAAAAGTCTCAGGCATGGACATCATATATATATATATATATATATATATATATATATATATATATATATATATATATATATATATATATATATATATATACTGTATATATATATATTTCATAATAAATTGCAATGACTCTCTCTCTCTCTCTCTCTCTCTCTCTCTCTCTCTTTACGTATCAGCGTTCACTCAAGTAATGGATCAGAGGAAGTTCAATGCCTGCGTATAGATCTCAGGAAAACCTTGAGTGATGGAAGCTTCCTTTTCAAAGGTGCTTTTCCGGGGAGAGGATCTTCTCAAATCCAGGCATCAAGGAAGCAAATCCTGACATAAGATTGGAAAACAGTAGATATATATTATACATACATATATATATATATATATATATATATATATATATATATATATATATATATATATATATATATATATATATATATATATATAAAACTCAGAAATAACTTACACCCAAGGGAATTGCAACTGATAAATGCTTCCTCACCAGTGAGATTCGAGCCTTTTCCTGACCCAGAATCAATGATGTTCAGTGACCTGTGAAGCCCTGACAGCTCAATGGTCAAAAGTGACTGCAAATCGTTGTTCCCGAACCAGGCAGCAGTTCGAGGTCCGCTGGTGACTCTTCACTTAAGAGTCTGAATAGCCCTTGAGTGTTAGTTATCCCCGACGTATAGTGAATTGGATATCAAACGATAATTGTGGCTATGTGTTTGTGTGTTGTGTGTGCCTGTGTGTTTGTGTGTTTGTGTATGTGTCTGTTGGCTGTTTCAGCAATTTTATCCTCTCGCCTCATCGTCTGTCACATTATTACACTAGCCGATTTCACACGAGCTTGTTTCCTGACATATTCTTCATTTTACCGACACTTGAATTATTTGGCGTTAAAATCAAAATCTTCTTTTCATCAAGGCCGGATAATTTGCGAGCGCGAACACCCGCTAGTTTAATGCCACTATTCTTCACCTAGTGCAAAGTTTGAGAGCATAGAAATCGCTCCCATATGACGTCGCTATGAGTTGCATTCGGAGAATCACTTCGTTCTCTTTAGTGATTATGTGGGGGAGAGCTCGGGGTTTCATCCTATAAACCCATGAAAGACTGATGATCCTTTGATTCCCTTGCAATGCCGCAGCCTCCCACATGAGACCTTAATATTCGAAATTCGTGTTAGATTCAGTTTGCACCGTTAACTGTATCCTGTATTTAATCTGAATAACGAATGAGAGATTAGGTATGTTGGTGAAAAGGTGAAAAGAGTAGAAGTTAATTCTAACAAATGGGAAAGAAATAAAACAGAATATATTTTATTTATACATAATGTTACTCCACTCTTTCGGAATATCTCCGTTCACGTACTCATGGAAATCTCTAATCGACAACTCTGTTGCGAATCTATTCAGAAATGAGCCATTATTTATTATCAAGAGGATAATTCGTGTATTTAATTTGTCGACTAAATGTCCTTGTACGTATACTAACATATGGAATTTATGTTTGTTTTTGAATCCATGAAACGACTACTGATTTTTAGTTCTTAGTTCTTGAAAGTAAGGAGTTCGAATTATGAACGTACCGATGAATAATGTATGATATTTGGTGGTGTTATTTCAGTAACTTTAACCTATGAAAAACATTGCTGATTCTTGGAAAAAATAAGCACCCTCTCCTTTCTCGTAAGGTCAAGACATTAATGATGGTGCAAAATTTTGAATATGAAACCTATACCTAACTTTATGCAAATAATCTTCATCAATTTTTCTTGTCTTCGAAATTTTGTTGTTTCGTATGTCTGAGAAAAGTCATTGGTGTGTATGTAAAATGATCCCTCCATGCTCAACATAATGGAAGAACCAGCTTGGCAATAGAAAGCCAAGTATGATGAAGCTTACCATGAGGTCCATTTACGAGAAAATTCAGATATCAGATTTGATTTCTTCTTGATTTACCAAAAGGGTAAAGGAATGAAAACGATTCACCTACGAAGCTTCCTCACCCTGTCGTTCCCTTCATTTGAATTTGATACAAGATTTTTTGTTTTCTGTAGATACTTTTCATTATATTCTTATGTTATTGGACAAGTCAGGATTTTGACGGTTGCTTATGTCAAGATGTGCCATTCTGTATGTTTAGTTATTTACTTGCCACTCATCACATATCGCGTACCAAGTACTTCGGGATTGTCTATTAGGATGTAAATTCTGTATATTTTTTATTGTTAACGATTCTCTACATATAAAACAAGTCCGGTTTCCGGGGTAGAACTGATCATGAGACGCAACCTGTTTCAAACGGGATTTTCTAGGAAAACGACTGTGTCTAACTGGATGGTCTGGGCCGTTGCTCACGGATCTAATAGCATTACGGTTTGGACTAATGATCACAATACTAATGATATCGTATGAAGGGGGGAGATAATAATAATAATATCGATGGACGATAAGTTATGTCACTGCTTATTATTGAAGTCCTTTACTAAGGAATGAAATCAGTGAAAATGTGACAGTGCACATTTCTAAATAAAAATTTTGTCTTTAAACGATTTGCATATATAACGTCCTACGTTTCCAATTAATATATCTCATTCTTTGACAAAAATTTAGTACCAAACGGTGCGTCCTTACATTTATACCTCCATTTCATGTACCTCACTTCTTCGTAAACTTTAATATATACTGAGTAGTTTCAACGTTGGCGGACTTAGAAATATAAAGAAAAATTAAAATATTCACCTGCCTTTAGGAAATGCATTAATGTCGCAGGAAATAAAGTAAATACATTTTTTCTTCAAAGTAGGGTGTTAAAATGGGAGCTCAGAGCTGCCGAATTACAGCTTTCGAAAAACTCTTTGCTTTCACAGAATTAAAATCCTTTGCAGAAGGAATTAAAATTTTTGCTCAGACTGTTTATGGAAACGTGAACCGTAATACTTATCCTAGATTTTTTTTTTTTTAGTTTGTGGAAGTGAGGTTTGCGTTATTTCCTAGAAAAAGAAAAAGTGAGTGCTTGAATAATTAGTTATACACAGATCAGATAGTTTTTGCAGGGAAAGTAGTGCCACGCTTTCGATAAACTTTTCTCCACCGATTTTCTTTCTAACTGTGAAAAAGATTCAACGTTACTCTCAGTGCTGGAAAAGTGACTGTTGCATTATACGCAGTCATGGAAATAGAAGGAGAAGGCAGCTTAGAAACTGCAAATTTGTTGAGGGTACTAAATGGAAATCGTAATTTAATTATTTTTTTATCTGTTAATTTTTAGCTGTGATTTTATACACGCCCCGCTGCAACATATTTTCTTTTTGTAGTGGAAAATCTAACCTCTCTTTATCAGTTTTACATTTTCCTGCTTCTTGGAGTCCTTATTTTTAGTGACTTTTTATTTAGCTTTGCCTTTATCACTGCTTATGAATGAGCTATGGTTGATGTAGGTGAAAAAGTCTGCGAAAAATGAATGGCGCCGTTAAGAGAAACGGGTCAACGGCCATGAAGCTGATTAGCTGTCAAAGAGCATAATGGTATTTGATCTCGAATCGGTATTCGCCGGCCGAGACCGATTTTTCCAACTCAAAAGGAATCCTTGGCATCCAATCCGCGGAAAATTCGCCACATCGCGATTCTAATTATCAGGTAATATTGACTTTAGGCTCCCAACGCCAGGGAAGGTCGTTCGTGACCTGTCTCTCTAAGCATCTTTCTCCTTATGGGTCTATTTACAAATGCTAGATTCCACGTTGTAATGCGGCCCCGTAGGGGGTTAGTGCCTACAGTGCACCTCGTGCGGTGCACTGTAGGCTTTACTTAAGGTTCTTTGCCCCTAGCTGCAACCCCTTTTGTTCCTTTTACTGTACCTCCTTTCATATTCTCTTTCCTCCATCTTACTTTTCATCATCTGCTAACAATTGATTCATAGTGCAACTGAGAAGTTTTCCTCCTGTTACACCTTTCAAACCTTTTACTGTCAATTTCCATTTCAGCGCTGAATGACCTCATAGGTCCCAGTGCTTGGCCTTTGTACTAGCTTTTTATTGTTATTTTTAACAATTTATGGATAATCTTTCAAAATGAGACTGGATTTTCTTATTTGTTTGTGAATTGTATTTTTTTATTATTCGTCTCATCACCGTATGCTAAATACGTGTGTCCGACTGCAATTCCTTTTTCAAGTATAACTTTTTTAACCTGAGTTTTGCGGGATTTTTAACAGCATATTTCAGGCAATGAGTATGTTCTTGCTCACAGAGTTTATCATATATTTCATCACTCAAGAGATGTAATGTTGAGCCAGTGACTCAGAGTTTTGGTAGTAGCTATAGGAAAGCTCTCAGTGGGGGGATATCCGAGGAAGTCTAGGAATAGCGTTTTTGGAGGGCAGAACAGCCAAGGGGAAAAGGATAGTATGTTCGCAGGGCAGAACAGCCGAAGGGCAAAGGACAGGACGTTCGTGTCATATAGGACTTTTGGGAGATATACAAGAACTAAAGCCTGGGGTGAAGGGAGCCGTAACTGGGTCTAGCATTTTGACTTTTGTAGAAACGGGGCCATCAGTCAGTTTAGTAGACTAAGATTTTTATCAATCGGTGTTTTCCCAGTATCGGTGGAGGCGTTCAGAGGAGAAAGTTTGTAATGTCCAAGCTCACAGGCTGGACGCTGTAGGAGAAGTTGATATCTGCTTTTCGCTTTGGAAATAAGTGGAAATAAGGAGGAAATTGTGGGAGATAATCGATCAAAGGGGGATAGTGACTCTAATGGTGATATACATCAACCAAAAAAGAAAATAGTTTTCTGTTGTTGGTCACCTAATAGCATTGCCATAACGTTGTCGTTTCTTCCTCATTTCTGAATTCTGGCGTTGTTCCGAGTTTATCCCTTTTAAAAGTAATGGTATAATAAAAACATTTTTACGAAATGAAACGAAGAAAACATGCATAGATCTTAGAATTATGATTTTAATGAAACTGTGGACTATTTACATTAGTTCACAAGATTTTGTCGTTGATCCAAGCGGTTTCTGTCTCAAGACATAGCAGAAGTTGAATCTCTGTCAGAGAAATTTATCAGATCTCTATATCAAATCTCTATCAAAGAGATCTATCAAATCTCTATCAAAGAGACCTATCAAATCTCAGTAGTATGCACGAACAGAATTTAACTTAAACTTCTGGAAAGAATAAGTTATACAAACGTAAGAGGTTAGTAAAGGCAAGATAAGCTGACTGAAGTGTACATATATACGCAGACAATTGTATCAGATATAATCAATGGGTAATCCATATCAAGTGGCAGTTATGAGTCCCAGTAGGTTTTCTAATGGAAGGTCAATAAAAATTAAAGTTAAATGAATAATAATAAATAGGCGTTTTCTAATCTGCCATGAAGAGACAAGCATATATCATTTTATTTATGATGAATTTCATAAATGATTAGTGAAATCTCATACTAAGCATATGAAGAAATAACACAGGTCTTACAATGAGACTGTATTGTGGTAATTGGGCTTTGTCATTTTGTGATAGAAAATTAGGTTCTGCTTATCTATTTTGGAATTAATATATCTACGTGCTTCTTTGATTCCAAGCGAAACTACATTCATATCGTAAAACTGTATCTTTGATCAACATTTCTATTTAAAATCCATGTGTCAAAAATTAAATTTTGATAAAAGCGTTGAACAGATGAGAAGGTTCTTCTAATGATCATCAAAAATAATTAGGTGCATTTTCACTTCATTATCTTTTCATATGCATGAGTACGCATAAAAAGTAGTCAATTGCATTAAAACTATTTTCTCCGAGAGCAAGTTGCCCTTACTCTTGTCCGAGTTCCATCAGTGACGGAAAACGCACGAAAAGCAGATCTCAGAAACATTCGTTGGAGCAGGATTAATTGATCATTAGAGCTCATTATTAATTGATCATTACAGCTCATTATTAAAGCTGAAGGGAAGAGCGAAATGATCATTAACTATCGCGCTGTTGGAAAGCAAGCGATCGTGCCAACTGCACCAGTGCATGACACATTACACGTGGACGCCAAGTCACAAAGAATACCGCCCACACTGATACTTCAGTTGCTGAATCGGAAATGAGTCTCCTAGGTGACATATTCGCTTGTGCTCTGCGTTTTCCATCTTTTTATCGTCCTTCTGTTTATACAGACGAACTGCAATGCCAGTCGGTTAGAATTTCCCTTTGTTGATGTCCAGACTTTCTCTCTCTCTCTCTCTCTCTCTCTCTCTCTCTCTCTCTCTCTCTCTCTCTATATATATATATATATATATATATATATATATATATATATATACAATATATATATACATATGTATGTATATATACATGCATATATATATGTATATATATATATTATTTCGTTTATTTGTCTGTTTATTCATGTATGTGTGCATGCGTGTTGTCGTGCATGTATGTATGTATGAGTGTATCCAATAGTCTCATACTAGAACAAAAAAATATTCTCTCTCCAAAACAGGTAGCGATAGGAATTGATATCTTGAGCATATCGATGCTTGTAAATCCTTTTTTGTTCCTTTATTTTCACTTTTGTACACTTTCAACTTATTTTTTCACCTTTCAATTGATGAAGCTATTATCAATCTCTTAGTCTTTCACTAAATTCCAACTCAAGCAAACCAGTATTTGAAGATTTAACTCCTTAATCCTTTCTCCACCAAGCATTATTTCATCTCTTTGTGCATACCCTATCTTCATGTTTTCGTATTTCTTACGTAATATTTTATCCACCTCGCTACACACACACACACACACACACACGCGCGCGCGCGCAGTCTTTATATACATACATATATGCATACATACACACACACACACACATATATATATATATATATATATATATATATATATATATATATTTATATATATAAGTATATGTATATGAGTGTGTGTATGTGTGTATGTATGTATATATGTATGTATAAAAAGATTCTTAGAAATATTGCTTTCAAAAAAGTAATCCTAGGCTCTATTCTTCCTGAAAGTTTTCTCCTTTGAAATGATTACGTGATAGCATATCTTGAGATATTGCACACGCAGTGTAATATACATTTATCGAGATTCATTGAAAGGGAAACCTTTGTTATGATAAATCAGTTGTTATTTCGATAAAGCAGACAATAAGCTTGCAGTCTTCATTCTCGGAAGTGTATTGTTATGATGTACGAGACAGTGCGATGAACTTTGGCCCCACAACGGTCTCTTGTAAATCAACAATGGCGTAGTTATCATGTTTCGTTTGACTACGTAGTTCGGGATTTCTGTTATCTTCATGAGAAGTATGCTGCGTAGAATCTCTGTCTATTCTCAAACAACTGAACATCATGATTGAAGGTGATACGCGTCTGTTTTTGAGCAAGTATAATTGGGATGAAGTTGCATGCGCGAATCCACGAAACAAAGATGTCGTCGGTTTTGATGAAGAAATATAACTTAACTTATGATTATTACTCTTTTAGTAGTAACAGTTTTAAATCTGGCATAAATTGTTTCCACCCCTCCTAGTATAAAAACTCTTAATACGGTTTGCTAAATACAAAAACAGTCATAAAATATGATTCATAAAAGGACCCCGGAATGACTAGATAACAAATTCAACCTCATTATACATCCGTAATTATCAATGACCAAGTAAATCAAGGAAAAGTTTATATTCAGTTTATTAAAAAATGGTTATTCTTTGTTTAAACTTATCCAGGATTTTATCAGGCATCAGTGGGATTACTAATTTTTCAAGACTCAAATGTGTATTGTTTTGTTATAGTGTATTTGAGAACGAATGTTGTTTCCCGTTAAAAAAGTCTAAAAAGCATTCTGAAAAGTCTTCATGATTCAATACTTATTTGTTTTTTTAGGCCTGGGTTCCATCGTAAAATGAACCTTTAGACAAGCATTTTGATTTTATTTTATTTTCCGTCTACGGGAATAATGAATCCAAAACGTTATCAGATTTGGAATATATTTATTTTTTCAAGATATTAAAATACTCGGGGCATTTTTTGATATACACAGATATTTCGTATTATGTATAAAGCAAGAATTCACAGACTTTCGTAATTTTAGATTCATGATTTACAACATCCTCTGTGATCGTCAAAAAGAAAGAAAACCACAATTCTTTTCGTCTGAATAAGGCGGGAGATTGCTCGCTATTGACCAATGGAAGCAACAGCAATGTCTTTTTTTAATACAAAGCAGACGAGATGAATGTTATTCTCTTCTCAAAACATCCCTTTGAAATTCACCGGTCTCTGAATATCTACTAGTATATCTTGGTTTAACCAGACCACTGAGCTGATTAACAGCTCTCCTAGGGCTGGCCCGAAGGATTAGGTTTATTGTACGTGGCTAAGAACCAACTGGTTACCTAGCAACGGGATCTACAGCTTGCTGTGGAATCCGAACCACATTATGACGAGAAATGAATATCTATCACCAGAAATAAATTCCTCTCTCTAATTCTTCACAAACGTCATATACTTTCTTAAGAGGCTTCTGTGCCCAATTCCTAAACGGCTAAACCCTTATTTTCTACCTTATTGTTCCTTTTCCTTGCCGTCTTCGAGTCGGGCCACAGAAGGATGTTAGCTACCAGTGATTTTGGTTTCTGATGGATTAAAAAAAGAACACAGTGAATCGACGCCCAATGGAACTGCGTTAATTACCTATAATTACTTATTGGCAACGCGAATATTAGCTCGTTACCTGAAATAGTATTGTCAAATAACTTAATAGTAAAGCAGTTTCCTCTCCTATCGACAGATAATTTCATTTCACATCTGACATTCCCTTCAAAATATGATTCTAAAAATCATTATATCAAATCCAATTAGAACACCATTTCCAGAGAAATTCGCTTTTAGATATTTGATTACAATCATAGAGGAACAAGTCAGGTTATTCCATCTGGAGAGAGCTTTCATTTGTATGTGGTTTAGAATTTTTTAAGGTACGTCCTTTGAGATTAATTTGTTTGTTCGTGGGCTGTTGTTTTATTTCGTCATTTATTAATCTCAGAATATATCTTATTGGGAAACCTCCCATTGTAGGAGAGGCATTTTCTTTGTTTCCCTTTAAAACTTCCAAAGTTCTCGGTATTCAGTAATGTCGGAACCAATTAGTGAAACCGCATGTCTAAAACTCCTTCCTCGCTTTTATTCGAGAACATGCAATTAACCAATCATTTTTCTTGAAGAATTATTCTTATGGTCCATTGTTAATTTATTTATTTTGTACGAGTTTTGTTATACATACGAGAAAAATCTCCCATAAGAGCTTTGTGGTAAAAGTCTTCATAAAACTGACCTTGTAGTCAAACACCTTGGGAGGAGAGGAAAGGTCGGCAATCATTAGATTCTCCTACAAATAAGCTCGTGAAGGTACTAAAGGTCTTTAAAGGTCTGTTGTTGTTGTTATGGAAACACACATTTCTCGCTGGTGTGTGGAAAGACTGATCACTTACTTTCACACTTTCACTAAAAGGAATCGTTCCAAGAGATCGCTACGGGAATTCCGTCTCAGAAAAATACGCTAGTCTTAACAAAGCTCGAATTACAAAAGTAGAAGCTGACAGCGATTCTCGTCGGGTGTTCATTACGTTATTGAGACATCGAGAACAATAGTTTTTCCTGAGGTCTCGTGGCTAGTTAATTCAAAAAAAAAAATGGAAATAATGTCATATTTTCACTTTGCTTCTAGCTAATATTAGAAATACAAGCTAATGTAATTAGAGATATGTGCTTCACTAAAAGACAGACACACAATAAGAATTGACAATATAACGTGAATACTGAATATTAATTTCGAAAATTCAGTTGCATTTTTGGTTACGTCGCTTACGATGAGTAACAGTCGGCGACTTCTGCCACCTTTGGCGTGCAATAAATAAATGAAAATAAATAAAAATAAATAAAAATCAATAAATAAAACTAAAAAAGAATTAAATAAATGAAAATAAATAAGAAACAATATAGAAAATTTTATATACTCATTTGAATTTTCAATCTGTATCTATTCCGCTGTCAAGAATAGATGCGGAAGGACTCCAAAGACGAGATCTATAAGAGAAATTAGCCAATGAGGAAATGTAGAATGCAAGAAAACTTGAGCATTTATTTTTGGCAGCTCACATGTTAACTTGGTACTTAAATATTTCAATTTCCTAAAATAGGTATAACCTTGTAAATAAAATCTCCCATGAGTTTTTATTGACCAAACATATTTTTTCGAGGTATTTTAGTTCAACGTTGATCAAATAAACAAGAATAAAGAATACTGGTTTCTTTTCGTATTAGCACTTAACTGCGTGGGTGAAGAATGCGGGGAGGATTTCATGTCGCCAAATAAATTAGCTATTCCGCCTGACCCTAATCACTTGCTAACTTGATGAATCATTAGCGTCAAATCTCTAAGCATTTCCTGTTTGCTTAATCTAATCCTTTTTCCAAAGACAAAATGGTGCTGTCTATCATTTGGTCAAAAAAAGGCAAAAATCATTTGGCAGCAAATACGAGAGCACCGTTTGGTTTTAATCGGAAACAAATTGACGTTATGCAGACTTTGATATATATATTTTGTAACCAAACAAACAAATACCATCTAAATGTTTTCATAATTTAACATTCTCGTAGTAATGGCCAGAAATACGAACAATGACACCTGATAATCACATTTTAAATGTTGATGACCTAACGAGAGGGGTGAACAAAGAGGTGTAGATACGTCTCTTTGTGGGGAAATAACATATTCCATATACAAAACAATTATTTCCCCGGGTTGAACGTTTATTAATGTTTTATGCATATACAAAATTACGTTCCGGAAATTATTACCGCATAAACAGGCAGCCGGCGAGAGCGAGCAAATATTTTCGAATTGATGTTTGCCTCAATATCGGTGTATTTCCATTTGATGTCAATGTGTTTGCCGTTGCCTGCTGTAGGCTTACGGTATTGTTGGAATAGATAACGGATATCGGAAGTGATAACCCAGTCATAGTCAACCTAAAGGAATTTGGTGGGTTAAAGATAACACTAGATATGGAAAACTATTAAGACTTTTTGATACCACCGATTTTCTGAGATCGATTTTAGTTTCCAAGTTAAGAAGATTTACTCTGGTGGTTCCATATCCTCTTGTTCGAAGACGCATTATGGTATAAGTACTGAAAACGCAAACATCAGCCATAAACTGTAGTTAACAAGTCGGAAACACCTAAATTCGCAACGTCTATAAATACGAGAAAATACTGTGATGTTCGTTTTAAAAGTGCATTTGCTTTGTAAATTTGAATATTCATCCAGACAGGAGACTATATAGAAAGATGTAGAAGCACTAGCGTTGTCTCTTCTCTCCATAATGATATATATATGTATATATATATACACATATATGTGTGAGTGTGTGTGTGTATATATATATATATATATATATATATATATATATATACACATATATATATGTAAGTATATATATATATATATATATATATATATATATATATATATATATATATATATTTATATATATATATGAAATTGGAAAAATTATAGATAGATAATTACATTTCGTTATCGATGGTTGTGAATGGAAATGGAATTAGGTATAACGGATATGGACACAGCTGTTTATCATTAGTGTTATCATAACTTAATTTCTAGAGCCATGTATTACAAGCAAGATCATGGCGTTGCTGGCGTTATGTAAATGACAAGAATCAACGAACAAATTCTGTTAAGATTTCTTTCGGTTTGATAATCGTATTCGACTATTATATTTTTTCACTGACTCAAATTCCAAATAAAAATCTATACCACTTCACGTGAACCATTCGGCGCAGGTTTTCAGATTCCCATTTCTTCTTTGTCTCAAGATGGTCACACTTGCCTTTGCAATTTCCTGCTCAACCCGACAGAAATAGCGCCGAAGGAATTCAGGTTTCCTGCGGAGAGGAAATGAAAGTTTACGATATGTTCTTTCTATTCGCGGCTAAAAAAATTTGCAAAATTATTAAATACTTTCTCTTCCATTCGACGTATTTCAAGAACGATGCTTAGCCTGTGCCGGAATTCGTTTCAAATGGCTAATTAGATGTCACATTCAAGTTGATCTGCACTACGGTGATGTAAGACTTCATTCGTTTTATGAAACCGAGTGTGTATTTGATTTCCGCTATTAATTCCTCCCAGATTAAAAGGTAAATATGTTTTCGGTATCATTTTTTTATTTGAGCTGATTTAATAGTTAATCAAAATTTTGTTCAGGCATTTCTTCTCTACCCGTCATATATACAAAACTGTATTCCTACACACACACACACACACACAACATATATATACAGTATATATATATATATATATATATATATATATATATATATATATATATATATATATATATATGTACACACACACACATATATATATATATATATATATATATATATATGAATATATATGTTTATACATAAAAATACAGTTTTTTATATATTAAAGCTAAATGAAATCTGATGATATTAACCCATATCGGAAGAAAAAAGCACCAGAACAATATTTAAAAAAAATGTATGCAATTTCAGGGTGGGACTGTTTTGAAATAAGCAGTTTTGCATTGCATATAAAAGACTTTTAATTCACAGCAGTTAAAAGAATGCCGTTAAAATTTCACAGGAAATGAATGCCATAATGCATCGGGTGCTCCTGATTGCAGGGGAGAATCGAATATATCAATAATGATATTGCCATTTCTCCTCAATGACCCTCTCTCATTAAAGTTAATATTGCGTTCAGCTTCATGTTCAAAATTGTTCGGATATTTCGCAGTATTAGTTTAAAGAGAAAGCTGCGATAGTTTGAGAGTTTGTAATTGTCTATATTCTCCTCATAAAACACCAGAAATATTTAAATTGCAGGTATTTGAGTAAGTTCAGAGAATTGAACCGTAGATTTATTCGAAATTACCAAATTTTCCAATTGAGAAACGTCGCAAAACTGGATGTAGTTCGACTCGACAAATAGCCTTGGAATGACTAGCGATTTCCTCCCGACTTTCCCCAGGTTCGTTTATCCCAAAGAAGAAGAATGAGAAAAAAGAATGGAAATCCACCTTCGGCTCTAGATTTAGACTCGGGCCTAAATCTACCATCTCTGTACCAAACCCTCCTGGATAGTCAAAAATCAGTCTCTGATATACCGGTGATTCCGGCAGCAAATAGAGAAACCATCGAGACGGGACCATGACGATGAGGTAAAATACTCTAGATATTTATATGATGCTGGTAACAAATTGAGATGCCAGTGAGACCAGGGCAAGAAGAGATTCAAAGATTCCCTACTGTCTTCGCCGATCGCCTTCTGTACCAAAGGCTCTCCCCAGACTCCACGACTCATTAATTTAGAGTGAATTCATGACGCACTATTTTTGCATTGACAACGACTCTTATTGCAAGAGTTCGCCAAAATCGGTAGTATGTATCACATAATTGCCTTCAGGGTTATATTTTGATGTGAGTTGAGAGTTTACCTTTTAGTTTAAAATAGTACATCTAACGTTAAAAGTTTTGGTGACAGCAAACATAGATTAATATTGAGTCGTCGATAGTCCGTCATGGAAAGTGTTTCCTCGATTTTGTTAACAGAATTTAAATGTACTAGTTCGCTGATGCTCCTGTTGTTACATTTATATTTGCCTATGGCTTTATGAAACAACGACTTTTCCTTTATTTCGTGTATGTCAGGGACGAGTTGTTTATACATCGATATTTTGGCATAAAAGGTGTTATAATGTTCCCACTAACGGCCAGCAAATTACCATTACAATCAAAATATTTTGTAAGGGCCTTGTATCAGGTTAAAATGAACTACGGACGCATTCTAAATACATTTGATGCGATTTAACCCGTGCGTGTGTATAACATTTGGGCAAATATTGCTATGTTGATGCTTGAATGTCATCAAAAAAGATTTAAAGAAGAAGATCCACCTGCTTCTCCGCCTTGTTACCACTGGATACGGAGCCATGAAGCAACTGAAATGTTGTCACAAGGGAGAAGAGAAATCGAATGATAGAGATCGTTCCGGGGAAGATTTCACAAGCCATTTGGGAGGTTAGTTATGTGGCGCGGGGAAGGGATTCAAGAATATCACGTATTACGAATCTTATTTCCTTCAGGATTATAAATTAAGAAGCACCGAGGAAATGGGGGCCACAACACATCAGTTAGAGATTGCTACGTTTCCAAGTGAAGTTGATATGAAGACTTTATTTGGTTAAAAAAAAAATTCCTCATTTTAATAGGTTAGGTTCCCATCACGTAGGGGAAATGCATTACCAGTTATCATTTCCTCTTTTTAGCTTCCTGTAAAATAAAACTACTGAGATGGCTTAGTCTGTCCGTCCAAACTTTTTCTGTCCGCTCTCAGATCTTAAAAACTACTGAGATTAGAGGGCTGCAAATTGGTATGTTCATAATCCACCCTTCAATCATCAAACATACCAAATTGCAGCCCTCTAGCCTCAGTAGTTTTTATTTTATTTTTAAGGTTAAGGTTAGCCATGATCGAGCGTCTGGCACCGCTATAAGTGCCAATAACACAAGCCACCACCGGGCCGTGGTTGAAAATTTCATGGTCCGCGGCTGAGAGTTTCATGGGCCGTGGCTGAGAGTTTCATACAGCATCATACGCTGTGCAGAAAACTCGATTGCGCCGAAGAAACTTCGGCGCATATTTTACTTGATTGTTTTAATATTCTTTTTACAGTAACGCAACTCGATTGGGTCAACATGTCTTTCCTGGTATCGACTGTTCAAATTGCATTCATTTATTGTTTTCTCCCTACTAATACGACACCGGCTCTCGATTTTCACAACAGGTAAATCAAAGGGCATGTTTTCGTAGGAACTTTGGCCAAATGAAAAAAGGTACAAACCAAGTATATTAAGGCTGTAAATAAAACCGGAGGGCTTATGTGATGTTAACGCTATTTTTAATGACACCTGTCAGTCGTTATGTTACCGCACGGTTGGCTGTGAGGGGCAGCAGCTTTTGACCGTGATCGAGATCAAAGGAGTCGAGGTTTGGCAACTCCAGAAAGGAAGCCGCCAGGATTTACTAAGCTAGAAATTGTGACCCAGTTTACACGCACAGACAGATACGTATGTACAAGTGATAAGAGCGACACGTGTGTGTGTGTATATATATATATATATATATATATATATATATATATATATATATATATATATATATGTGTGTGTGTGTGTGTGTGTGTATGTGTGTGTTTTTATATATATGTGTATGTAAAAGAAAAAAGATTAGAATATAAATGACAAGAACGCCTGCACAAGGACCTTTGTTATATGATTAATCCATGATTAGTTCTCTTACTTATGAGATATAATTACACCATCGTAAAGAAATGAGTATTTCCTTTCATTATCGTATTTCCTTTTTTCATCCTTTCCACATAAAGAACGTAAATATTCTCACATATTATTTCTAGCGTCCTAAAGCCAACCTTCTGATAAAAGTGAAAACCTTATTCTGACATTTTTACAAACATTATCATCCGTTTTCTCCCGAACCTGATGTATAATAAGTATGTGCGGAGGAGACGGATAATGACGTGAAGAGAATCAAGGGATTAAAAGAAAAGTTTGAAGATTATTGATGATACTCTCCATCGACATACGATGACGGTGAATTATGGATCCAGGCCAAAGGAATTGAAGTGGATGGGTAAATTTTGGGAGCTGGGTCGTTCTGTTGATCCTGAATAGAACGAAACTTTATCAGTGAAAGCAGAAAGGCCAAGATGGCTTGATGCCACGCTGTGGAAGATTAAGATAGTCAAGATGATTTCCGGATAAAAGGCGTTTCACATATCCTAAGAATTTCTTCTGAACCCCGGGTTTTATGACGTCACCCTTTGCAACAGGTGGGCCGATGTATATGGAAAGACAAATTTATTTTATAATGTGAACGTTCACTCAGAGATTTCTTTATTTAACAGCAGTTCATCTTAGAAAATTCAGTATTCATTGATTAAATTCTTATACATTCTGTTATTTTCGAGTTGTTTCATATTAAAAATATAACTTTTTTCTCTTGCTTTTTTCCAGCTAAAGGGAGCTCTCGTAAAAATTCTCATAAATTATGCTCTAGCTCCTTGAAATAATAACTCGAAAAGAAAGTGAATTTCTGCGTTACGTGGAACTACTTAAAAACCTTGTAGAATCTTATTTAAAAAAAAAAAAAAAGAAGGCAAAAATCAAATTTTCCAGAATGGTTGTTGCGCTTTGCTATAAAAGGGAGTCCCTGACTACATATTGTTTATTGATGAGGAATGAAAAGTCATGTCATAACCACGTATTACGACTGCTTAACTTATTTGAACAAAATCATTCAAATGTCACTCTTAACCACTAAAGACAGGTACTGTTTTCATAAAGCTGCAAATAGCTTCTTGGTCCTTTCTGTGACATATCCACGATCAATATCAAGCGCCTCATTTATCATCTAGCTTAGGAATTCCTACTTGTACTAAATATCAGCCTATGGGGTCTATACAAGTAAACGACACATCCCTGGCTTTCAGGAGCTACCTTCATGGAGCCGCTGGTTAATGGAGGATTGTCAATTTGGTAGATAACTATATTCCTGAAGGATTAGTAATGCATACTGTGAGCAAGGCAGTTTACGATTAGCGAAAATTATGCAGAAGACATAGACTACTTGTTGCCGTTACTTGCCAAGTTTGAAGCTTTGTTGAGAGAGTCACTAGCGTATGCAAGTTAACATCGTTTACACCATACAATTTCCTTCAAAACATATTTTTGTTTTGGGGATTTCTGAAGGGATTTGCGTTCGTAAACTCCAGAGAAGATTTTTGGGGGGGCTGTATTCGATGTAAAATGGGGGAATTGCGAGTATATGCAGATTATATGCACTGATGCTTTCTTTGACATTGTCTCTTTTCATACTAAAGTACGTTAAAAAACACGCATAATGACTCAGTGTTAATGCAGCCTATGATTTTTTCGACCTTGCGATATAAGGCTTCTACTTTAGGATATTGTCGACAAGCCTATCGTTATCAAGTGCTATTTCATTTTTGCACTGTCACACGACCATAGCGAGTGAGCATGTATTCATACTTTGTTATGCGTACAAGCAAGGTAAAATTGACATTTATAACGAATCCGGGTATTTCTTCTCTATTGATGTTTCGTACCATCGTTGTCCACATAGATAGACAGATTGGGGGATACAGAGAGAGAGAGAGAGAGAGAGAGAGAGAGAGAGAGATCTGCATGACCAATCAAATGGAGTGCGTTAACATCATGACACCAATGATCATTATCCACATGGTAAGCCATTTATTACCTAATGCTCTGGCACAAGAGAGAGAGAGAGAGAGAGAGAGAGAGAGAGAAGAAAGAGAGAGAGAGAGAGAGGTAATTGCTTATATTTGGGACTTTAGCAATCCCTCATGTTATCGCATTTTCAACTTAGAACCCTAGAGCCCATATTCTTAATTCGACCATCCACCGATATTTGATTACTTTCGCCAGTTGCCTTTGAGATCTTATGGTGTCTTCAGTAGAGATCTGAAGAGATAATTTTCGGATTAAATATCACATGGAAACTCACCATCATGCACCATGATTCCAGATCTAGTCAGCAATTGTGAGATTTGCACACAACTTGTTAGAACCATGGATTGTGATGTAGCAAAGTAATGAATCTTTTATTTATGTGGTAAGGAAAAATTTATGAGGCATTAGGCATCCGCGACCTTGCCTTAGTAAAAGTGTAATTTGAAGGCAGTGACTGAAAATTTCTGTTTTCGACACTGAAAGGGAAAAAAGGTGATTTAATATACATGGTCCATTTCTAAATGTTAAGACCCAAAAACTGAAAAGCATATATTTAAAAATACATTAATGGAAATATAAACTTACAAGTATCCGATACATTCATATTTTTAGGAACTGCATTAAATATTGACGTGCAAAACAATATAAATATAATAAAATATTAATATATATATATATATATAAGAACTGTATTATATTTATATTGCTTTACACATTAAAACAATACTAATATATAATAAATTCACACACATGTACATATATAATATGTTTGTTTGTGTATGTGTAACATTACACAAAGAATGAAAACGTTAATGCTATCCCTCATTGTAATGTTAAACAGAGAAAAATATGCTTAGTTGTATAAATGTATATAAACTCATTTATCTCTAACTGCACATGAATAACAATATATAACTATTCCATAATCCTGTCCTGATCCTGAGAATAACACGTTACATTCATACTCAAATTTCACATCCAGATGCGGAGCAGAGGACGGCGCAGATGTCTTCCTGACGTTGGCAGCGTGACAGGTGTAATTCCCACAGTGAGATCTGGTCCTTCCTCCTTCGGACATCCAGGGACTTTGTGTTCCGGGTAATGTAGCGTTATGTTCTTTGTAATGTAAAAGGCAGTGAATTTAGAATAATTCCCTCTCTCTCTCTCTCTCTCTCTCTCTCTCTCTCTCTCTCTCTCTCTCTCTCTCTCTCTCTCACAACACACAGGGATGTACAATACAGTCTTCACATGTTTCTCAGTCTATTTATATGCTTTATTCCAAGACAACATATCCGACCTAAAAAAAAATAACAGGTAAAAAGTGCGCCGAAGTTTCATCGGCGCAGTTGAGTTTTCTGTACGGCATATAATGATGTAAGAAACTCTCAGCAACGCCCCTGTGGTGGCCTGTGTTGTTGGCACCTATAGCGGTGCCAGACGCCCGATCATGGCTAACCTTAACATTAAATAAGATAAAGACTACTGCCGCCAGAGGGCTGCGATTTGGTATGGTTGATGATTGGAGGGTGGATGATCAACATACCAATTTGCAGCCCTCTAGCCTCAGTAGTTTTTAAGACCTGAGGACGGACGGATAAAGTGCGGACGGACAGACAAATAAATAACCATCTCAATAGTTTTCTTTTATAAAAAACTTAAAAACAACTTACCACCCTTGAGAGATTCGTATATTATCACTCGTCTAATGTATGAAGGTTAAATATTAACACTAAAGAAAACTATTCATATTTGTATCGTTACATTGCCGAGTCTGGGTAAAGGAAGTAATTATAAAAGTCTTAATTCTAAATTCTCTTTCTACTAGCCTGTGTGTGTGTATATATATGTATATATATATATATATATATATATATATATATATATATATATATATATATATATATATATATATATATATATATATATATATATATATATATATATATATATATATATATGAATTTTTTTTTTTTGCCGTGAAATTTCAGTAAAGTTTAATTTGTTTTCATAAAGTTATTCTTGTGTATATATACTGTATATACTGTATATATATATATATATTATATATATATATTTCATATATATATATATATATATATATATATATATATATATATATATATATATATGTAGAGTCTTGTCAGTAGAGGTAAAACGAAAAATCCCATCTTCCCATTCACATGAAACGAGACAAGAGACGACCACTGGAGTTCATTCAGTTGTGAAAGAATGGCTGATGAAACCAGCGACCGGAGAAGGTACGGCTATAAAAAGCAGCGACAATAGTGCACTGCAACACTGAACAAAAGCTGGCAACAATATACTGGAAGTCGATAGTTTGAGTCAGAGAATGGTTAGATAAGTTAAAAAAAAAAATAAAAAAATAAGCTTTTGAAGTTGCCCTTCAGGTGTGGGAACAAATCTAAGATTCTTCCAGTCGTGCCGATTCTAAGCTCGCATAAAACGAAAACGGGTGAAAATAAATAAATACCTCTGTTTAAGAAAATATAAGTCAAGTAATACAGGTGTATTTTTTGGTTAACGGATCACAGTCAGGCTTGAACCCATCGGAGGAAGAAAACAATTAGAATATAATAATGAACCAAGTCAGCTCTGGTACGATGCGCAGCTCAAGTCGTCATCATATCTACCATACAAATTTTAAAGAAGTCTTTTATAGTTAGTTTCGACTTCATATCTTCCCTTACTTACAATAATAAATAATAGCTATTCGTGCGTCTACGTAGCTTTAATTTTTACTCTTACGTACGGCGTTTTCTTTCACATTTTCAGATTCGAACTTTTTTTTTATATTCTTGAACAGTTTCGTGAAATCATAATTAGTTATATTCTGTTTCGGAATGTATTTAGAAAACATTTCATTTTCTATTTATTTTTTTTTTATAATATCATTTAGGTTTGCATGAATTTTTTTATATTTTATTTTGCCTTATTGTTTTACTTCCACAGCCATTATATATATTGTTAAAACTTTATTTTTTTTACAGTACAAGTACTTCATTTACTAATTTACTTTGCCTTTATTATTGTATATAAAGAGTGTATTCATGGGATTATATTCTTTTACTCTTTTTTTTCAGTTTCATTACTACTTCAAACCTATTGCACGGGTATGATGACACCACTCCCTCGGAATTTGTGACTGATCGTAAGTTATATTTACATATTATACTTGAATTATTTACTGTTCAGTGTTCTGTATAGAATCATTCATTGGGGTTATAATTTTAAGCATTTTAAAATGCATTCATTTTTCAGTCTGTGCAGCCTAGCATGTTGTTGCCAGATGTTTTGTTCTCAACGTCATGTATTCAAACTATTAAGTGCTTTTACAGTTAAATGATAATTTATGAAATTTAATTGCGTTCAGAAAGAATTTTTTTTTTTATCTGAAATGCGAACTTGTGCAGTATCAGCGACAGCTTCTCACGGTTAATTTGCAAAACAAGTTTATTTACTTACATATGGCTATGATATTAAAATCTGGAAAGATACAAATCCTTTTTTTACCGCTGGTTAAACATATAAGAACTCCTTTCCTTGAAAAATATCCCAAGAGTATTTGCCAAACGGGATAAGAATTCGTACTCGTCAGAATCCACATCGATAAGAATAAGATACGAAAATACTCTTCCCGCTCACGTGCAAGTAATATCCAATGACACTTTTCTCCCATTCCACTTTTCTCCCATTCCAATTTTCTACCATTCCAATTTTCTACCATTCCACTTTTCTCCCATTCCATAAAACGGTTTTCGAATTCGTTCATGCCTTGTTGGGAGACCTTCTTGACCGAGGAACTAATATGGTAACTATATAACTCTCGTAATTATGCTGCTATGATTATTTGCATTCAGTTACTGAAATATTGTAACGTAACGAAATGGAAGCATCCACAATAACTCCAGTTTTTGTGACCTCTTTATCTTATTTAGCCATCGACACTCAGGTTTTATGTTCATGTCTAAATCCATATTCATTCACTTTCCTCTTCCTTCTATTTACACTTCTAACAAAAAACTAATTTTTTCTCTCGACATCTTCACTAAATTCGTTGTAGGCCCTCGTAGACTCTCCCGAGCCCTAGGGCCTTAAAGGTGAAGTTGTAATTGCGATTCACAATCACGTAGGATTTTAATTCCGTTTCCAGTCTCTCATATCTTTCATCGGCTCTTTTTTTTTATTATTCCACCACGACGAAGTTCCAGCCATATTTTATTTTTATTCTACTATTCATTTTCAGTTCTTTGACAGAATTTGATAGACGAATCTCAGGATATCGCTAAATCTACAGGAAATTAAATATATATACAGGGTATAACAAGTGTTATGAGATATATATATATATATATATATATATATATATATATATATATATATATATATATATATATATATATATATGTGTGTGTGTGTGTGTGTGTGTGTGTGTGTGTGTGTATTTATACGTATACACATTGAATGGTTAATACTTTACTGTATAAATGAGTCTCTCTCTCTCTCTCTCTCTCTCTCTCTCTCTCTCTCTCTCTCTCTCTCTCGCTTTATACGCCTACCCACTTCGCTATAGTTGCTTTTTTAGTCAGTTATTTTCACAAAGAAAAATTACTACATACATCACGTTTCCTGCCATTTGAAATGATAGAAAACAGCCTGTTAGTTTCAGGCACTTAAAAAAAGGGTAACACAATTAGTTTCCCTTCACAAGTAGTTTTTTTTTTTTTTGGGGTGGGGGGAGTGCTGCTTGTCAGATAGACTTTGACCGACAAAGGTTAATGGTACTTTCGGGTTTTACAATTTTTTTTTTTATTTTATATTTGACTTTTTTTATGAATGCCCATTCTCTTTTTGCAAAACAAAATTCAGTGTTATAATGAAAAGACAACTTTTTCACATGTCCGTTTCAAAATTATTAATGTTCTCATATTCTTTTCAAAGTTGAAAATTCTTTTATTTCAGTCACTCCGGCGACTCCTTCGTGAACTTCTATTTCAAACTAGATTATTATGATCAAATTTGTTTGTAAATTCTTCTACCCATCTGAGGTTCACAGACTGGTTATTTTTCACAGATGCTATTTCATTTTTTATATCTCAAAAACTCTTTCCTGTTCTGCTACTTATTTTGCACTTTGCTGTAGTGATGAAATAGAACAATTTTATTCCCCGTGCAGCATTTTCTTTCACGTGCAACGGACCAAAATTAAATGAATATTTGACGATATTGTTTTAGGAAGCTCTCTTATTGCAGAGTCGTTATTGGAATTTCGTGGAGAGCATTTGATGAAATTCTTCTTCAGTGTATAATTATCAGGTCCAGTTTTGATCCTTTTTTTATTTATGTTGATTATATTGACCATTTACTTTATCTTACATAATTGTTATCATTTCAGTATTTTTGTTTACTCTCTCTGTGACTTGTAGGCCAAAGATTGTGTTTAAACGGTTTTCACCAGAGAGGGACCGATGATCGATCTTATGAGGGTTTCACGAAAATTACCTATGTAAAGAATTCATACCACGTCCTTCTCTGACAAGCGCTCAGATATGTTTTCTCAAAAAACCTTCGAGATTAGGTTAGTAACACTGGTGAAAAATAGTAGACATACCATAAAACAAGAGTACCTTAACGAATTACTGGCAGCGTAGTGATTATGTTCACTTTATGAGAACGTATGTTTTGAGTAAAAAAAAATATGCGTTCTCATGAAGTGGCCACAATCATTACTCTGTCGGTAATTGGTTAAATGTTACTATTGTTTTAGGTTGAGAAGAAAAACCATAGCATGTATGAATGCTACAGGAATAGTGCATATTTGACACACATTCTTAGCTGGAGGGAACACTTTGGACGAATAGAAATAGACGAAATTGCAAATTTAAGCTAGGGTGGTCAAAGTTAGAAGCAGTAGTTCTTACAGAAAAATACGAGAGCTTCTTATTATCTTTATTATTACCATTATTTGTGCCGTACTTACCTTCGTATGGAATAAGTCAAAAAGTCATTTTAATACATTCACGTGATTACCTAGAATAGAATGACCACAAATGGAAAGGAGTCAAACAGGCACAAAGAGAATGAACCCGCAAACCATAACGAAGGCTTCCTCTTCAGTTAAATCATTCTGAATGAGAAACTATTAAGACGTTTCTCGAGCCCTGGAGGTCCTCTAATGACAATGAAGACGAAATACATGAAATAAAGTAGAAATGGCGTAATTCCAAATAGGATTTATGACTCCAAACTGGGCAGAGGATTATGATTGGCCAGTAGGGAAAAGGATGTTATCCTAAAAGGATGAGAATACCCGTCACAGAGAATTCCCTTATACTGTAATATTAAATAGTCCAGCCCTAGGGGGAACCCAAGGCCCACAAACCATTTACCTAACAGTAGTAGTAGTAGTAGCAACAGTTTGAGAGAAACTTTGCAACGGCGCTCAAGTGAATTGGATCGACTCTTCGCATGCAGTAGGTACAACAAAGAAAGAAAGCCAATTACAAATACGCTGAGAATCCTTCCGGAACGTCTTCCATAGCTCTCCTAGGTAATTAGATGAGCGCCTCACGCTATTAAGAGAATGGAAACAGTTTGTGGGATAATCCCTCACGAAAGCGACCTGTGAGATCGGCTAATCAATAGTCAATAGATTGCTGAATTGCACATTCATTAAACTAATAAAATGTATACGTTCATACGAATTCTCTAAATTACATCCGAAGAACGAAATGACTCTAATATACTTACATTTTAAAAATGACGCTTCTCAGTTACCTCTCGCGACAAGACACTCAAAATGTAAATGAGATCGCAAACGTCCGTTTAATTATGCAGTAGAATGAAGCCTCAATTTCACCAGAGGTGAATCTCTCTGAAGTGAATATCTTAACACTTTCGGGCACGGGTCTCGTGGGAAATCTCTTTGGCCCCTCTGACGTCGGGAGTTGAGGGAAATTTGTGTCCATTGTGCATGACAGGGCTCCATCTGCTTCCGGGCTGAAAGGGAGGTGTTGTACGAATATATATGTATATGTATATATATATATATATATATATATATATATATATATATATATATATATATATATATATATATATATAGATAGATAGATAGATAGATAGATATATTCTTACAAGCTATCTCTTATTCAACTTTCAACGTCATCTAACACGTTGGACTGCGCATGCAGTCGGAAGCAGCGCTGGAACGCCTCTTAAGAGATGGCGCGCAGCTGGTCCTTCATATTCTGCATGATGTCTTCTCTGGACTGAGATCTGGGCCCTTTTAAAAAAAATAAATAAATAAATAAATAAAATTAAATAAAAAAACTCTAAGGGATTTGCACGACTTATTTGAATCGATAAATTCCTTCAGAATGTGTAAATGTTTCTTTTCTCTCTCTCTCTCTCTCTCTCTCTCTCTCTCTCTCTGTGTGTGTGTGTGTGTGTGTGTGTGTGTGTGTGGGCAGCGGGCAATTAGTAGCTCTGCAGCGGACAATTAGTAGCTCCATTACGATAACGCACCCACCCGAAAGAGAAACATTTACATTTTTAAATAATTTATCGAGCCAAATAGGACGTGCAAATCCCTCGGAGTTTTATCTTTTTTTTTTTCTCTCACAAAAAGCGACCAGATTTCAGTCCAAAGAAGACATCGTGCAGAGTGCGACGGACCAGCTTTGGGAGAAGTGTGTGGCAGCCCAAGACCCGCCTATGTCTAAATAAATCCCAAGTTCTGTCTTTAGACCTTGCATAAATCTGTCATGTTGGAGTACAGGGTGACGCAGAAGCAATGCACTGTGAAAAAGCAATATGCATTACAATAACAGTGGGTATAATAGCAGGCCTGTCTCTTACCCAGCTGCCATAAAAATCCTGTATATATTTTCAGAAACAAGATGAAATCTCCATCAGGTCACCACAGTTTGAAAATTCGAGAGCTGCCAAATGGTATGTAAAACCCACACATATAAACAAGCATTTCTAAAGAGACAAGATCACCTGTTATTATTTATAGGCTATGGATCAGTTATTGATATGATTAGCAACATACAGCAGGCGCCCTAGACCATAAAATTATTGTGGGCAGGAAGTGCAAAGCACTAACTACGAAAAAAAGCTAAGAAACAAAGAATCTACAACAACTTCAAAATCACCTCGACCAAACTAAGCAGCCACATTCTCGAAGACTTACAAACTTATATGTATCTTCTTTTGACTTGCCCTCGGCCATTTGCCAAATACTGCACTTTCTTTTAAAATTAAGAAGCCAGTTATATTTCTCTAAAGCGTATTCAGTTTATTTTAGAATTGAACTCCAATCTCAGTGGTGAAGTAACTATTGTAGACGTCATAAGCAGGTACTATATATATATATATATATATATATATATATATATATATATATATATATATATATATATATATATATATATATATATATATATATATATATATACATACACACACACACACACACACACACACATATATATATATATATATATATATATATATATATATATATATATATATATATATATATATATATGAAAACAAATATCAAGGTCTGACAACAACAAAAAAATACAGAACGCAAAAGCGCAGACTCCCGTCCACCTTTTCTCTCGAAGTGCACTTTCGTTATAAGTGAAAATCTGTCGGTTGCAAACGGAGGAACTGGAAGAGATAGTCAAATGCAAGTGAGAGTCTTCCTATCTCGAGCGAGGTTTTGGTGTCAACCTCGATATCTGTTTCCGGGGTCTTTTCTCTCTATGAACTTGCAGTATCGCCTTTATTCTTCCTGTTAAATCGACAGCCTTCGGGAGAAAGCCATTAACATTTCAGTGTATTGGATCACGCCTTGAGTGGAATGTGTCGGGAATGATGGTCAGGGGAGCTGAATTTCTTATTGGGAAAGACGCTGTACAGTGTCACTCCGAGTCGCGAAATTATTCAGTCGACGGTGTTGTAGGATAACATCTTTCACAGGAGCCGTTGACCTTAAAAAGACGTTGACTACAAATAAAATTCACTCCGCCATAATTAGGTTATTCATTCAAATATTTCATCTAGTTCTCTTGATGTACAGCATAGATAGATAATGAATGCATGAAAATAGTTTCTTTGAACGAAGTAATGTATATAATATTTATTTTTTTTT